>NC_064809.1:80889156-80889891 GCF_023721935.1 Panthera uncia
GCTGAAGTCGGACGCTTAACCGACTGCAGCCAGGTCACGATCTCGCGGTCCGTGAGTTCGAGCCCCGAGTCAGGCTCTGGGCTGATGGCTCGGAGCCTGGAGCCTGTTTCCGATTCTGTGTCTCCCTCTCTCTCTGCCCCTCCCCCGTTCATGCTCTGTCTCTCTCTGTCCCAAAAATAAATAAAAAACGTTGAAAAAAAAATTAAAAAAAAAAAAAAAAAAAAAGAAGACCTCTACAAGAATCTTCATTATTCTAGTGTTTGAATCATGATAAATTGGAAACAACTTATCTGTCAATTCAGAGGATAATGGACAAATTGTAGTATGTTCATACAATGGTTGATTTAATCTATCTATCATCTATCTACCCATCCATCCACCTGATGGTTAACATGGATCCTCATGAGGATTAAGTTATATATATCAATATATTTCAATGTGAGTACAATCTAAGAACATAATGAGTGAGAAAAATACATTGCAGAAGATATGAGCAGCAGGATATCTTTTGTTTAAAGTGTTAAAACTTGGGGCGCCTGGGTGGCTCAGTCAGTTGCTTTTTGGCAGTATTACGGATGTGGAATTGTACCTCTCTGTGGTTTTACTTTGCATTTTTCTGGTTACTGGTGAAAATGAGTATATTTTGTATAGTTATTAGCCATTCAGATTTTCATTTCCTCTGTCCATTTTTCTTTCTTTCTTTCTTTCTTTCTTTCTTTCTTTCTTTCTTTCTTT
>NC_064809.1:80889901-80943266 GCF_023721935.1 Panthera uncia
TTTCTTTCTTTCTTTCTTTCTTTCTTTCTTTCTTTCTTTCTTTCTTTCTTTCTTTCACAACTGACTCCTGATTTCAGCTTAAGTCATGATCTCAGTTTGTGAGATCGAGCCCTGCATGGGACTCTGTGCTGATAGCATGGAACCTGCTTGGGATTCTATCTCTCCCTCTCTCTTGGCCCCTTCCCTGCTCTCTCTCTCCCTCTCTCTCTCTCTCTCAGAATAAATAAACACTAAAAAAAAAAAAGTGTTCAAAGGAAACAATCAAAAAAACTAAAAGGCAACCGATGGAATGGGAGAAGACATTTGCAAACAACATATCAGATAAAGGGTTAGTATCCAAAATCTACAAAGAACTTACCAAACTCGACACCCAAAAACACAAACAATCTAGTGAAGAAATTGGCAGAAGACATGAATAGACACCTTCCCAAAGAAGACATCCAGATGGCTAACAGACACATGAAAAGATGCTCAACATTGCTCATCATCAGGGAAATACAAATCAAAAACACACTGAGATACCACCTCACACTGGTCAGAGTGGCTAAAATTAGTAACTTGGGAAACAACAGATGTTGACAAGGATGTGGAGAAATGGGAACCCTCTTGCACTATTAGTGGGAATGCAAACTGGTGCAGCCACTCTGGAAAACAGTGTGAAGTTTCCTCAAAAAATTAAAAATAGAATTATCCTACGACCCAGCAATAGCATTACTAGGAATTTATGCAAAGGATACAGGATTGCTGATTCATAGAAGCACATGTACCCCAATTTTTATAGCAGTGCTATCAACAATAGCCAAATTATGGTAAGAGTCCAAATGTCCATCAACTGATGATTGGATAAACAGGATGTGGTTTATATGTTCAATGGAATACTAGAGGGCAATGAGAAAGAATGAAATCTTGTCATTTGCAACAACATGGATGGAACTGGAGGGTATTATGCTAAGTGAAATAAGTCAGTCAGAGAAAGACAGATATCATATGTTTTCACTCATATGTGGAATTTGAGAAACTTAACAGAAGACCATAGGGGAAGGGAAGGGGAAAAATAGTTTCAAATGGAGACGGAGGCAAACCATAAGAGACTCTTGAATACAGAAAACAAACTGAGGGTTGATGGGGGGAGTGTGGGGGAGGGGAAAATGGGTGATGGGCATTGAGGAGGGCACTTGCTGGGATGAGCACTGTGTGTTGTATGTAAGAGATGAATCATGGGAATCTACTCCTGAAGCCAAGAGCACACTGTATACACTGTATGTTAGCTAACTTGACAATACATTATATTAAAAAAAATAAAGTGTTAAAACTTGCAGAAAGGGATATATATTATTTATGGATATAAATGTATATAGTAGAAATACTAACATGTTTGTGAGAATGATAAACACCAAATTGCTGATGGTAGTTACCTTTGGGGATTGAGGAAAGGTATATTGGAGATGTCAATTCAAGTGATGTTATATTTTTAAAGCTAGGTGTTAGATATGTAAGTGTAGGTGTTAATTAATGTTCTTCATTCTGTCTTGTAGGGCACAAATATTTCGTAACAAAAAATAAAATTTTAAAAAGTCATAATCTGTATAATCTTAACCTAAAAGAACTACATCTTTAAACACCTATTACTATACCTTGTATATAGTAAACAGTCAAAAAGCATTTGTTGAATGTAAAAAACAAACCACATTTTTCCAATAGGGAGTAATAATTGGAGTCTACTTCTCTGTTCTCATTTTAGTAGATATTATTGGAAATTTTATGGCGAACAATAAAATGTGTTTTAAAATGTGTTTTAAAAAATGTGTTCAAATAGATCATTAACCAGAAGTCCTATTTATCCTGTCATCTGATTTAGTGAAATGTAGAATGTTTAGCAGGCACCAGAATTACAAAATAACTTAGTCCTTGAGGAGGAAATCAAACAATAAATGTGTCAGTAAGATTTTAATCTCTAGGACCTTGCATCTAGTAGTCATTAAATAAATATTTGTTGAATGAAGCAAATACAGGATATATAAAATTATGTGAAGTGCAAAGCCTGTTTTTCTGAAACTTTGAGGGAAAGATTTTCCTGAGAAGTTAGCAACTTTGGGGAAAAAAATCAATTTAAATTGCTGACTCACACTCAGAAGAGTAAGAACTCTCTCTGTGTGTTTAGGAATTTTCCCCATGGACTACACTATTTTGTACAACTGGAAGGCTCTAAACATTCATATAGATGTGCTGGATAGGATAAACAAAACATTGCTCTTCCTGTTAATGGATTGCTTAAGGAAAATCTCTAAATCGCCAAATTTTTATCTACATAGTAAACTGTCTAAAATATATTATCAAGTAAAGGGAGCACCTGGGTGGCTCAGTCGGTTAAGCGACCGACTTCAGCTCAGGTCATGATCTTGCGGTTCAAGCCCCACATTGGGCTGTCTGCTGTCAGCACAGAGCCCGCTTCAGATCCTCTGTCCCTCTCTCTTTCTGCCCCTCCCCCCCAAAGAAACATTTTAAAAATATTCATGGAAGGGGTGGATAGAAACAATTTTCTAGCGCCAATACATCAATGGAAAAGAACAAATCTTAACATGGTAAAACATATTAGATCTTTGTCTTTGACTTTCAAGATGAGTTGTTTATTTAAAGTCTTGTTAAGGAAGGACAGGGACAAGTGCAGAGTGATGGACAGGTCCATCTTAAATGGAAAACTCCATGGGATGTTTTGAAGATTTGTAACATGGGAAAATGTTAAACATAAAATGTCCGTTGGAAAAAGAAAACACATGCAAAATGTATATGATTCCAAATATAGGGTGACCAAATAATTTATTGTTGAAACTGGGACGTTCCGGGGAATGAAAGTTGGTGCTGAAATACTTAAAATTATATATATTTTTTGTTGGTTTGAAACCCTCTCAGGAGCTTCCCGTGTGAAATCTCAAAAAAGGCTCCATACTCAGAGGGCAGGGAGAGAGGAAGAAAGAGGCAGTCACTCCAGGTTGGGAGGTGGCAGTTTTAATAAGCAAAGGGAACTTACACACTAGGGAGGCAGCAAGGCGAATGGATCCCTGCACCCACCCAGTGCACCTTAAGAGTTTATAAAGATGCCCTAATTGGGTTTAGTCACATATACCGTTCAGGTGTTCTCAGCACCACATCACTATCTCAAGGCTATGTCCTTGGAGCAGTCTCTGGGAGTGGGAAAGGCAAGTGGAACCCACATACCAAACACAGGGCAGGGGGTGAGGATCCTCTGATCACCCAGGGCCAGCTCTCAGGTCAACTGGTGGTCACATCTTTTCAATGATGCTCCCTAACATTTTGAAATATTTATTAAAAGATAAATTAGTTTTTAATTTATTAGAATACGTATAATAAATAGATCTACTCAAATCTATTTTCAAAAATAAAATTCTAAAAATTGTAACATAGATCTGTGAATATTAAAACACAAAATCTTATTTATAATGATTAATCAAACATCTAACTAGCCTAACCAGAATTCTTATTGTTCGTACTTATTTATGTCTTTTAATCAGTATACTAGCTGTATCTGACTCTACCGAGTTACTAGGATTTCTTTTTTTTGAACAATGTATTTTTTTCAATGTGGTCTTATTTTTACCTTTTCATAAAATTACATATAATTTTTTTATGTTTATTTATTTTTGAGAGAGAGACAGAGTATGAGCAGGGCAGGGGAAGAGAAAGAGGGAGACACAGAATCAAAAGCAGGCTCCAGGCTCTGAGGTGTCAGCACAGAGCCCAACATGAGGCTCGAAATCAAGAACCATGAGATCAAGACCTGAGCCAAAGTCAGACGCTCAACCGACTGAGCCACCCAGGCACCCCAAAATTACATAAATTGATTAATACGTTTGAAATTATTGACAAACATCAACTTACTCTTTTCTGTACTCCATAATTTATTTATTTACTTTAAAAAGTTTGTTTGTTTATTTATTTATTTATTTATTTATTTATTTATTTATTTTAGTAACCATTACACCCAACGTGGGGCTTGAACTCACGACCTTGAGATCAAGCATTGCACCCTCTTCTGACTGAGCCAGACAGGTGCCCCTGTAGTCCATAATATATATATTTTTAATGTTTCGATATTTTTGAGAGAGAGAGAGAGAGAGAGAGAGGGAATGAACGGGGGAGGGGTAGAGAGAGAGTGGGACAGAGGATCGGAAGTGGGCTCTGCACTGACAGCTGAGAGCCCCATTCGGGGCTTGAATTATGACCTGTGAGTTCATGACCTGAGCCAAAGTCAGCTATCAACCGACTGAGCCATCCAGGTACCCCATCCATAATATTTTTAAATGAGAAAATACTTTTGCTACAAGTGCTGAGTACCTAGTAACTTCAGAGGAAATTCTACAAAATGGAGCCTATTTTCATTTTTTTTTTGTATTGAAAAGCATATGTATCTACATTCAAAAAATAAAATTTGACAAAAAAAACTTGCTTCTACGGTTTCACTAAATCTAGATACGCAAAGTCAGAGAGCTTCTCAATTTTACTCCATTCCAATATAGAATATAAGTTTACCCATTAAAAATAGAAGTTCCATTAAGTTCTTGTCATAAACCCACATAGTCCAAAATGTAATTATGGAATACAGAATTTCAAAATCAAACATACACAATTGAGTTCTCATTACTAATTTGTTCTATTCCTCTGTTGCTTTCTGCAGAAGATGATTTTAAATATCTTGCTATTTACATTGTTTTTAATAATTGCAATTTGCTAAAAATTTCAGCAATGGTGTTTCATTTGTTGAATATTGAATCCACATTTCTAACTGATTTTGAAGAAAATGCAATAAAAATTTAGAAGACTCATTTACAAAAAGCTACAAATGTAAGGCACAGGTAGATTTACAAGATTCAAAGTCTCTCATATTTCTAAAATCTAATTAATGACAGGCAGTAAAGACAAGAAGGGTGTCCCACCGTGCTGAAGTGTTTTTTTAAAATCATTTTATTGAGATACAATTCATATACTGTAAAATTCACTCATTTAAAATGTACAGTTTAGTGGTGCTTAGTATTTCAGAACACTTTCATCACCCTAAAAGGAAACCCCATGCCCATTCAAAGTATTTATTTCTTTATTTCCTTTAATTTAAATTTTTTTACTGTGACATATAATGTACATACAAAGAAATGCATATATATGTACACACACACATTATATATATATATATATATATATATATATATATATACACACAAATTAATAAGTAACCATAAAGTGAATACCCTTGCAACTCTCACTCTGGTCAACATATGAAACATTGCCACCCCAATGTATACTACCCTCTTTTGACCATCTAGAGGTAAACACTATCCAGACTTTTGTTAAAATAATTTCCGTGGTTTTCTTTTTAGTTTAACTACTTACAATTTTCTTTCCTTTTTAAAAATTAAGATATAATTGGGGGACCGAGGTGGCTCAGTCGTTGAGCACCTGACTCTTAATTTCAGCTCAGGTCATGATCCCAGGGTCATGGGATTGAGCCCGGAGTTGGCTCTGTACTGAGTGTGGAGCCTGCTTGAGATTCTCTCTCTCTCTCTCTCTCTCTGTTCCTCTCCCTCCCTCTTTCTCTCTCTCTCTCTCTCTCAAAAAGAGAGAGAGAGAGAGAAATGACATATAACATTATACTAGTTTTAGGTGTACAACATGATTTGATATTTGTATATATTGTGAAATAATCACCACAATAAGTCTGGTTAACATCCATCACCATATATAATTACACAATTTTTTTTTCTTGTGATGAGAACTTTTATGATCTCTCTTAGCAACTTTCAAATATGCAATACAGTATGATTAACTATAGTCACCATGATGTACATTACATCCCTAGGACTTATTCATTTTATAACTAAGTTTCTACCTTTTGACTCCCTTCACCCATTTCCCTAGGAATCCCACTCCCTTCTCCCCCCCAACTCCCACCCCTGAAACGCCAATCTGTTCTCTCTCTATAAGCTCAGTTTTTGTGTTTGTTTTTGTTTTTAAGATTCCACACACAAGTGAGATATTAAAGGGCTATCTGTGATTATATTCCTAAAAAATATGGTCTTGTTTTAACCTATCTCGATTCTTACATATCTTGCTTCTCTTGATCAGCATTATGCTTACCAGATTTGCTTGTCGTGTTGTACGTGGAAGTAGTCTGTTCATTGTCATTATCGTGTATTCAAACTCACGAGGATTTTCTAACAACCACTTGGTTGTTAGACCTGTAGAACATTTGGTTATAGATGTGTAGAATAACTATCTTTTGGTGAGAGAACTTTATCAGCAGAGGGTTTTGATATTTGTTTTGACTTGTTTTATGGCCTACTGTAAGGTTAAGTTTTATACAAAGTATTTATTTATTTATTTATTTATTTATCTTCTTTTAAAAATTATTTTATTAAAAAAATTTTAATTCTAGTATAGTTAACATACAGTGTTATATTAGTTTCAGGTGTACAATGTAGTGATTCAACAATTCTATACATTACTCAGTGCTCATTGAGATAAGTGTACTCTTATTAAATTTTTTTTTTTAACGTTTATTTATTTTTGAGACAGAGAGAGACAGAGCATGAACAGGGAAGGAGCAGAGAGAGAGGGAGACACAGAATCTGAAACAGGCTCCAGGCTCTGAGCTGTCAGCACGGAGCCCGACGCGGGGCTCGAACTCACGGACCATGAGATCATGACCTGAGCCGAAGTCAGACGCCTAACCGACCAAGCCACCCAGGCGCCCTGAGATAAGTGTACTCTTAATCCCCTTTACCTATTTCACCCATCCTAACAACCCCCCCACTATCAGTTTGTTCTCTATAGTTGAGTATGTTTCTTAGTTTGTCTTTTTTTCTTTGTTTTCTTTCTTTCTTTCTTTAACGTTTATTTATTTTTGAGAGAGAGAGAGAGACAGAGTGCAAGCAGGGGAGGGGCAGAGAGAGAGGGAGACACAGAATAGGAAGTGGGGCAAGCTGTCAGCACAGAGAGAGCCCTATGCGGGGCTCCAACTCACGAACTGTGAGCTGACCTGAGCCAAAGTTGGATGCTTAACCCCCTGAGCCACTCAGGTGCCCCTCGTTTGTTTTATTTTTTAAATTCCACATGAGTGATAACATATGGTATTTGTCTTTCTCTATTTCACTCAGCATTATACTCTCTGGCTCCATCTATGTTGTTGCAAATGGCAAGATTTCATTCTTTTTTATGGCCAAGGAACATTCCATTGTATATATATACACCACTTCCTTATCCATTCATCTATTGATGGACATTTGGGCTGCTTCCATAATTTGGCTGTTGTGAATAATGCTATAATAAGCATAGGGGTGCAAATATCTTTTTGAATTAGCGTTTTGTATTCTTTGGGCAAAATACTCAGTAGTGGAATTACTAGAACAAACTATTTACTTAAAAATTTTTTTTTAAGTTTATTTATTTATTTTGAGAGAGACAGAGACAGTGCAAGCAGGGGAGGGGCAGAGAGAGAGGTAGAAAGAGAGAATTCCAAGCAGGCTCTGGGCTGCCAGCACGGAGCCTAACATGGGGCTCGAACCCATGAAACTGTGAGATCACGACCTGAGCCAAAACCAAGAGTTGGATGCTCAACCTACTGAACCACCCAGACGCCCCTGAAGTATTTACTTTTAACGTCAGTTTTCCCACAACAAGTCTGTAGTTCAGTTACTCTGAATATAAATTAAAATATTTGTAAGAGTTGACAGATAAAACTTCTGCTTTGATTGGTAGAAGATCACAGCTTGGTTGGACGCAATCGTTAATGCTAAATGCACCACAACCAAGTCCAAGTGCATTTCTCCTGCACAGAATTTTAACTTACTGAAAACATTGTTCTCTCATTATGACACTGGACTCTATCAACTTTTGTACCTGCAATTATTACTGCCAAAATGATAACTTTATCTTCAATGTTGAACTTTGAGGTTGAGTTTTCTTTTACATTTACAATGTTGCATGTTTTAATCTTTGACAGAATTAACTTTGAAAACTTTACTTTCATTTTAATAGTTGGATAAAAAAATCAAAGCATTATTATAATTAATTCATTTTCTACTTGAATCACATGACAATACTGACATAAAGTGGCATTATTAGCCATTTGTGAAATTCTTCTGCTAATGAGTTGACACATCAACAGCTTTGGCTTTATTTATCACATGTGCACAAGAAAACTTGGAATCAAAACTGTCATTTGTTCAAAATGCAAAGTGATTCTTCATCAAGTGATATGTAAATGTGTCATCTGAAGTTGCAGGTGTTAAGTCTTTGCTTTTGGGTACAGTCTTCATAAAATAATAACTAACTTTTTAAAAAAGATTTTATTAAATTTTTAAAAATATTTGTTTTTGAGAGAGAGAGAGAGAGAGAGAATGGGGGAGGAGCAGAGAAGGAGGGCGACATGGAATCTGAAGCAAGCTCCAGGCTCTGAGCAGTCAGTCTAGAGCCCAACACGGGGCTTGAATTCAGGAGCTGTGAGATCATGACCTGAGCTAAGCTGAAGTCCGACGCTTAACCCAAGCACCCCATTTAAGGATTTTGTTTTTAAGTAATCTCTACATACAACATGGAGCTCAAACTCACAATCTGGAGATCAAGAGTCATGTGTTTTATCCACTGAGCCATCTGGGCACCCCTCAAGGTGCTATATTTAAAATTAAAAAAAATCTTTATTTATTTTTGAGACAGAGAGAGAGAGCGAGAGCACACGCAAATGGGGAAGGAGCACAGAGAGACGGAGACACAGAATCTGAAGTAGGCTCCAGGTTCTGAGCTGTCATCACAGAGCCTGACGTGGGGCTTGAACTCACAAGCTGTGAGATCATGACCTGAGCTGAAGTCGGATGCCCAACCAACTGAGCCACCCAGGCACCCCACAAGGTGCTATATTTAAAGAAGAAGAATTAGAAGTTGGGTGGTCAAAACCCAAATGCCCACCATATCCATTATGTTTTTTTCATCTGACTTACAGTGTTCTTTGTCACAGTTCTGCATCAGTCCTGGTGTCTTCAGTGCCCATGACATTGATACAGTATCCTAGTTTCACACTTTCTTGATCTCCCCAACTTTAGTGGCTATTTCTGTTTCAGGTAGCCACAGGTCGTCACCTCAATCTGGACTTTTAACACTCAGAGGCATTCTTTCTCTGAAGCCTTAGCTTCTTTCTCTCTTTCACATAGTATGATATTTCCAGGTGTCTCAGTTTTGTCCTCCCTAATCCCTGATCTTTGGCCTCATTTACTGCAGGTCCCTTGACCCTTTCCTTCACTTCCTCCAATCTACCAACTGCTGCTCCTGCCTTCACTTTTTTCCCAGGAGAGGACCCACCCATGATCCATTGTAGCAGTCAATCTCTTGCTACTCTAATACTGAGCTTGTGGTCTTACACTGAGCTACTGTAGCATCGTCTATATTCCTAGCTAGCTGTCTTCCATTTCCCCAGGAGTTCATTTAAATATTCACCATTATTCTCAATACTCCAACCCCACAATCTACTAGTTATACTGAAAATTGAAGGTACCAAATGAGGAAACCCTACATTTCCCGTGTTTCCCACTGACCAACATAATTTTCCTCCCTGTAGTTTTATGGAATAAGTGTCCCTCCTCTTATTGTAAGGCGAATTCCTTCCCCTGATCTGAATCCAGTCCCTTCCTGCATCTTACTCCCACAGTTACTCATTCTCTAGTCTGGGTCCTCAACCTCTCCTGTCCACAGGCTCTTTCCCCAACTCTAGAGACACATTTGCATCTGTCATCTTGAAAAGACTCCCTCTGCACCCTGACATCTCTTTCTAGATATTGCCCTGTCTTGCTCTTCCCTTTGAATTCAAATTCTTCAAAAAGAGTAGTTTATATTCCCCCTCTCCACTTCTTTACCCTTGTGCTCTCCTCAATCTAGTGCAAGTTAGCTCTTTTCTTTGCCAGTTCCTGTAACCTCCAGATTAACAAATTAATGGATGCTAGTCAGCTCTGACATTGACTGACCTCGCTATGGTATTTGCCTCTTGTCTGGTCCCTCTCTCTTGAGATTTCTCCTTAACACACCTTCCTAAGTCTCCTCTGAGGAGGGCTCCATCCTCTGTGTGTCCCCAGCACCCCCCCTCCCACCTCATACCGGCCCTGTTCTTTACATAGAACCAACTTTGTGAACTTCCTTATTGAGTTGGAAACTGTACTTCTATGTCTGTGCAATTTGGTTTTAGGAGGGAAGAGTGATACCATTTGTCAGAGGAGACAAGTTCTTCAGTTCTGCTGGTCTAAGGACACGTTTAATTTCCCAGGTATTGTAGTCACTTCTCATTAGCCATAGAAGCGGAAATGAGAACATACCACGGACGATAAAGTTTTTCTAAACTTTAAAAACCTGACTTTTATTTTTTTCTTAAATTTTTTTAATGTTTATTTATTTTTGAGACAGAGAGAGAGCGAGAGCATGAACGGGGGAGGGTCAGAGAGAGAGAGGGAGACACAGAATCCGAAACAGGCTCCAGGCTCTGAGCGGTCAGCACAGAGCCCGACGCGAGGCTCGAACTCACGGACCGCGAGATCATGACCTGAGCCGAAGTCAGACGCTTAACCGACTGAGCCACCCAGGCGCCCCTAAAAACCTGACTTTTAAATGCTGTTTACAGATGGCTTGTATTGTACTGACAGCCCAAGTTATAAAAGTTGAAAAGGCACAGGGAAAGCTGGGACTCAAGAAGTACAGGATGTAATCATTTTGAAAGTACAAGTTGCAGAAGTAAAGCTGGATGTACCCTCCCCCCGTTGTTATTCAGCGTCTGGGTGTACATTTATAATAGCGCCTTTGTTTATTTCTTACATCAGGTCTTAAGAGGGCTGCGGGGGACATCCAAAGACATTGTTCCTTGAACATAATAGTTGCTTAATAAATATTCATTGAATGAGAAAGCAGAGACAGACACTTCAGAACTTCACAGATATGAAGAGTTGTTCACTGAGATATGCTGCAGGTTTTTGGTGTGGGTGGAAGTGGTGATAAGATGGCAGTTTTACGTGGAACACGTAGGGCATAGAGGCAAGTGAATAGAAAACAGTGCCACGAAAAACTGATGTGATTGCATAACAAAGTTACCCAGAGCTGAGGTCTCTTTAGTTTAGACCCCAAAAACCTGGTATCCCCTAACTTTTAAAATATTCCTTCAGCTTTTCTTTTTCTTTTTCTTTTTTTTTTAATTTTTTTTTCAACGTTTTTTATTTATTTTTGGGACAGAGAGAGACAGAGCATGAACGGGGGAGGGGCAGAGAGAGAGGGAGACAAAGAATCGGAAACAGGCTCCAGGCTCCGAGCCATCAGCCCAGAGCCTGATGCGGGGCTCGAACTCACGGACCGCGAGATCGTGACCTGGCTGAAGTCGGACGCTTAACTGACTGCGCCACCCAGGCGCCCCTCAGCTTTTATTTTTCAAATCTGTACCCACTTAACACAAATGAGCTCCTTTGAGCCAGGCAGTGGGGTCATGGAGGCAAGGAGACTCGTGGTCTATACCACACACACTTTCACATTGCACAGGGATTGAAACCTGTTTAAAGATGACTGAAAATGCATATAAATCCTCTAGTGTTTAGCATAGAGGATATACTCAAAACGAGTTGGTTCTGTTGATTAACCCAGATATGGTGGTCTGTTGTGCTCTAGCTCTGATAGCCATGTCTGTTTTTGCCCCACATAAACGCAAAGGCAGAACACAGAATCTCTCCAGTTTCCCCCCAAAGAATCCACTTACAAAAGAGTAGTGGTGTGCAGCGTAGCTTTTACTGAAGATTTTGTAGGGGAGGAACTGGAAGGTGATCCCATGCCTTGAAGAAAGCAATTTAAAATCCATTACTGGTTTGATCCCCCAAACTTCTTGCTGACCTTTATCACAGGGCCTTCTCTTCCTGCTGCTTTTCCACCTGTACCCAGCCTCTTGACTTCTTCCCGTTGCTCTGGGCATGTCCCCCAGGAACATCAAATTCTCTGTCATGCAGATTGATTTAACTTGGTCCCACTTCCTGTTCCAGGTGTGCAAACCCATGTCTCTCTTGGTGCTCAGCAAACAAAGGATTACCCAGATCTAATCTCCTTATGGGGTATATATGTCCTGTTTGCCCAGCTTTTACTCGTATTGTCTCAGCATAATTATTATTATTTTTTTGAATTAAAAAAAATTTTTTTTAACGTTTATTTATTTTTGAGACAGAGAGAGACAGAGCATGAACAGGGGAGGGGCAGAGAGAGAGGGAGACACAGAATATGAGCTGTCAGCACAGAGCCCGACGCGGGGCTCGAACTCACGGACGTGAGATCATGACCTGAGCCGAAGTCGGATGCTTAACCGACCGAGCCACCCAGGCACCCCTCAGCATAATTATTAATACCCCTCTTCACGCTTTCAAAAATGACTTGGTTTGGACAATAAATTATATGTTCCAAGTTATAGGCAGATTTTCTCTCTTAAGTAGCTAGTTTCTTGGAGTCTACCTGTTTTCTCAAATGAGATGGATAACTCTTTATTTCTATTTTTTAAGGAGGTTCTACTGCCCAGGACAAAGTTTCAACTTATGACTTTGGGATCAAGAGTCATGTGCTCTATGGACTGAGCCAGCCAGGAACTTAGAGATAGGTAACTCTTTATATAAAAGGATTCGACCTTCTATACATTTATATCCTTTGTCTTGGTAGCTCTTCAATAAGTATGTGTTACATTAGACAATGTGAATCAAAGTGTATGAGCAGCCTCCTGCAGGGGTGTGTGTGGGCAGGACCCTCCTTAAAGAGTGTTCATGCTGAGGAACCCTAGTGGGAGATCAGGTTGATGGAAAAGGTGGGGCCTATAGGGGGCAGGAACTGCTTGAAGATTAAGTGAGATTGCATGTGTATGCGTGTGTGTGCATGCACACACGTGTGCACATGTGCATGGATGGAGAAATCTCAGTACAGTGGCAGATGTTCAATGAATGTTAGTTTCATTCTCTCACTTTATAATCCATTAACTTTTTTTCAGCTTTATTGAGTTATAATTTTTTTTTAATGTTTATTTCTGAGAAAGAGAAACAGAGTGTGAGTGGGGGAAGAGCAGAGAGAGAGGGAGACACAGAATCTGAAGCAGGCTCCAGGCTGTCAGCTGTCAGCACAGAGCCCTATGCGGGGCTTGAACTCGTGAACTCTGAGATTATGACCTAAGCCGAAGTCAGACGCCCAACTGACTGAGCCACCCAGGCACCCATTATGAGTTATAATTGATATAATTTCACTCTTATGTGGATCCTGAGAAACTTAACAGAAGTCCATGGGGGAGGGGAAGAAAAAAAAAAGAGGTTAGAGAGGGAGAGAGCCAAAGCATAAGAGACTCTCAAAAACTGAGAACAAACTGAGGGTTGATGGGGGGTGGGAGGGAGGGGAGGGTGGGTGATGGGTATTGAGGAGGGCACCTTTTGGGATGAGCACTGGCTGTTGTATGGAAACCAATTTGACAATAAATTTCATATTTAAAAAAAAGTAAGATATTTATTTATTTTTTTATTTTTTTTTAAAATTTTTTTTCAACGTTTTTTATTTATTTTTGGGACAGAGAGAGACAGAGCATGAACAGGGGAGGGGCAGAGAGAGAGGGAGACAAAGAATCGGAAACAGGCTCCAGGCTCCGAGCCATCAGCCCAGAGCCTGATGCGGGGCTCGAACTCATGGACCGCGAGATCGTGACCTGGCTGAAGTCGGACGCTCAACCGACTGCGCCACCCAGGCGCCCCAAAAAAAAGTAAGATATTTAAAGCGTACATCCTTGTGATTTGATCTATCTCACTAGTGTTTTTTTTTTAAGCTTATTTTTATTTATTTTGAAAGAGAGAAAGAGAGTGAGTGGGGGAGGGGCAGAATGAGAGGGAGACAGAATCCCAAGCAGGCTCCACTCTGTCAGCACAGAGCCCGATGTGGGGCTCGAACTCACAAACCATGAGATCATGACCTGAGCTGAAGTCAAGGGTTGGATGCTTAACTGACTGTGCCACACAGGCACCCCTTTCACTAGCTTTTTATGTGACTTAGCATTTGCCTAATATGGGGCAGTTTCCAAAATGCTGGCAAAAACATCATCTAATATTAAGTCCCAAAATCCCTCTAAGAGTGTATTATTATTATCCCTATATTACAGAGGGGATAATAGGATGCAAGATCAAACAACTTTGTTTTTAAATCATCAATAGCTAGATTCTTTAAAAAACAATTTTAAAAACTGCATGAAAAGCATTCATGGAAATGAAAATGAAAGAAAGATAATAATCCAACTCACCAGAGTTCAGTCACCCTATCAAATCAAACTGATTTTTTTCCCACATTTCACTATGCAGACATGATTTTAACATTTTAATTATAGTGTCAAAACAATGTCCTTTTTTCACTTAATATACTGTCTCTCTACATAATCTTTATACAGTTAATTTTTTTAATGTTTACTTATTTTTGAGAGAGAGACAGAGAGCAGAGCATGAGTCAGGGAACAACAGAGGGAGAGGGAGACACAGAAACTGAAGCAGGTTCTAGGCTCTGAGCTGTCAGCACAGAGCCTGACATGGGGCTTGAACCCACAAACTGCGAGATCATGACCTGAGCTGAAATCAGATGCTTAAC
The DNA here is from genome assembly GCF_023721935.1 of Panthera uncia. Classification (NCBI taxonomy): domain Eukaryota; kingdom Metazoa; phylum Chordata; class Mammalia; order Carnivora; family Felidae; genus Panthera; species Panthera uncia. The sequence goes on from NC_064809.1 coordinate 80,904,569, forward strand.
TGACTGAGCCAACCAGGTGGCTCATTTTAATGACATTGTATTATACATTTTAATGACTTGTATTATAATTCATAATTCATGTAACTTCTAGTAATTGGATATTTCTGTTTAAAAATATTTGTGTTTGTAAATACTGCTGTATCACTGGGACTTTAGATCTGTGTTTTGTACTATATTATATTTTTGGGAGAAGGTCAGGGAGCATAAATATTTTCATGGCTCCACAAGAGGTAGTTTGAAGATAGAAAAACTCCTCTAAATTATAGCAAAGGTGACTGAGGTCTCTGTAGATCCATTTCTTTTCTGTCCCACAGTACATAATTCTGTGCTCTTTTTTTTTAATTTTTTAAACATTTATTTATTATTGAGAGACAGACACAGAGTGTGAGCAGGGGAGGGGCAGAGAGAGAGGGAGACACAGAATCCGAAGTAGGCTCCAGGCTCTGAGCTGTCAGCACAGAGCCCGATGGGGGGCTTGAACTCACAAACCGTGAGATCGTGACCTGAGCTGAAGCCAGATGCTTAACCGACTGAGCCACCCAGGCACCCCAATTCTGTGCTCTTTTATCTAATGAGGTCTTGATGGTTTTTGTTTACCCATATATGTGGACATTTGTATGACACACTGTTAGGTGTTTGCTTGTCATATTTGCTATAGCTTCTATGTCCCAGAGAGGAAACATTATTGTGATCAAGATAGTTATGGTCTTTAATGTGAAATTAGTGGGAATAAGAAGGGGTAAGACTGGAGAAAGGGGAATCAGAAGGGTAAAGGGATCTAAAGAGGAGACGACAATGTTAATGGCTTGGGGAAGGAGACCATAGTGGAAATAGTAGTAATATTTTGCATTTGTATAGTATTTTCCAGTTTATAGAAAATATTTAAAAATCCATTGTCTTATTTTGAAATGGAGAGAAAGGATGAATCCTACAGGCACTGCAAAGAAAGAATGAGTGGGACTTGGTGACTGGTTATATAAAGTAGTAAAGAAAGATTACAGTGATCTAAAATGGATCAAGTACAATTATCTTGAGCAATCAGGTGTTTACCACACACTTAAGTTTATTTACTTATTTTGAGAGAGAGAGAGAAAGAGAGAGAGACGGGGGGGGGAGGGGCAGAGAGGGAGGGAGAGAGAGAATTCTAAGCTGGCTCCACACTGCCCAATGCAGGGCTCCATTTCACGAACCGTGAGATCATGACCTGAGCCGAAATCAAGAGTCAGATGCTCAACAGACTGAACCACCCAGGTGCTCCTAATATATGCTTTTTGATTAAAAGGTGTTTCTTTTTACCAGCATCATGATTCTCATTTTATAGATATGAATTCTGCACTTTTGTAAACAGCTTAGTGTGTGTACATGAAAACCAATTTCTTTGCTTCTTTTTCTTGAAAGAGAAAATAATTTGAGGTTGGCCTGAAATGTTAACTATCTGACAAAACTCAATAAATCCAGCCAGGAAAACATCTAGCTCAACTTTTATAACACATAACACTGACATCTTTTTGCAAACATGATGTATTGACAAATGAATTGAAATAGATGGTTTTGACAGCATTAGTCATGGGTCACATTGCTCTGGGCAGAGATATCACAGTCATCATTTGAATTAAAGAGACTCCTTTAATATAAAATATTTATCTTGGGTGGACAGGTTAACATTCAGAATTAATGTTTTCACAAAATGCCAGTTTAATGTATTTAAGTAACAAAAAAAGGAATAGATTAAAGGAAGAAATATTCCAAAGCTTCAACCTGATTAAGCATAACATAAACACAGATTGGATATTAAATTTATCCACTAATTTTTCTACCCTTGCCTTGGCCAAGGTGGTGTTGTCTTCAGGAGCCTCATGTCAGCTCGGGCTCTTTCTCTCTACCTCTCCCCTCTTGATGAGCCAAACTCATCTTGGATGTTCAGTTGTTTCTGCTTGGGTTTTTCAAGGGCAAGTCCTTTCTGTCTTGAATCTATGTGGTTTTGAGTCCAGGTGGTGATTGACCTATTTTGTTCTGTTAAATCTTACATTCTCTTTGAAGCTTTAGGACCTGATCTGAAAGAGTCAGAGGAAGAAAATCTCCCTTGGGAAAGCAATTGTACTTTAGCACAGAACCATCAATGTCCAATCTATTGACTCATCTGCTCTGAAGCACAGGCTGTTCTTCTGGGTTAGTCTTGTACCTGCTTTTATATGCCTTCCCATTGGAGCTCAGAGGTCTTTCAGGGCCAACCAGTTCCACCATCTATGATCTTCAGTGAAGACTGGTCCCAGCTCATATCAATATTCAGAGACTGAACAGCATGACCTTTCATTAAATGCAAATACGAATGAGTCAAAGAATTTTGTGCTGGTTAACCCTTAAGATGACTGGGTGGTTAATAAATTCATGATGGAAAAATGACTACTTTGGATGGGATTTTAAAAGGACTGTAATTATGTTTCTTTGGCAAAATTAAAACTTGATGGTGTAAAAATAAAACCAAAGGCCTAAAATTGTAACAGTTATTGTTTTTTAAGAAAAATTAATTTGGGATGAGCACTGGGTGTTGTATGGAAACCAATTTGACAAAAAATTTCATATATTGAAAAAAAAAAGAAAAATTAAGATTTTAAAGTTTATTCATTTATTTTGAGAGAGAGAGAGAGAGAGAGAGAGAGAGCAAGCAGGGGAGGGGCAGAGAGAGAGAGAGGGAGAGAGAATCCCAAGCAGGCTCCAGGCTGTCAGTGCAGAGCCTGACATGGGGCTCAATCTCATGAACCAGGAGATCATGACCTGATCCAAAATCAAGAGTTGGACACTTAACTGACTGAGCCACCTAGGTGCCCCAAAAGATTTTATTTTTTAAGTAATATCTACACCCAGCGTGGGGCTCAGACTTACAACTCTGAGATCAAGATCGCATGTTCTACCAACTGAGCCAACCAGATGGCCTATGGTGTCACTTATGTTAATGCCCCATGTCACTAAACCAATACTTAATACCTAACTAACCGTAGTTTCAATACTCACCCCAGGAATGTAGGCTTTAACCACCCAAACTGTCAACACTAGTAGGTCATTTCCTAGTAGACCCCTTTGATTCCCCTTAGGATGGTGACATGCCTAAAGCAATGCATTCCTTGGTAATAATACATTCCTTTTTTTTACACCCCTTCTCTGTCTTTAAAAATCTTCCATTTTTGTACAGTTCCTTGGAGCCCCCTGTATTTGCTAGATGGGATGCTGCCCAATACATGAATCACTTAATAAAACCAATTAGATCTTCAAATTTACTTGGTTGAATTTAGTTTTTTAACAATGGAAAATTGGGGAACAATTGCCTAACCTAGATAATAAAAGCAAAGTCATAACCCTTTTAAATTTGTTTGTTTGTTTGAATGAGATAGGGGAGGTTGGGAGGGTAAGAATGAACTGGGAGAACATGGAGATCTGTATTTGGAACATGGACAAATGTACTTGGCAATTAGAAACAATAATATTAATCATCACTGTTTTAACGACACCTTATAAACTGACTACTTTTCAGGGAAATTGAATTTTGTCTAGACTACTGGATAATGTCTGGAAAAATAATTTCCCCACATGAAGGCCTTAGATCATCAACTTCCATTTATGCTTTTGATCAAAATGCCATTTGGCTCATTTGTTGCCAGAGCGGTGTAAGGTATTTGCCTTTTATTATAGTGTCAGTTATAAGTTTGGCTTATTATTGAGTAAATGAATTAAAAGCTTCCCTGAAAATCTGAGAGAGAAATGTTCAGGAAGGAGTTCATACCATCTGTGGATAATTGGTCGCACAATTTACTCTTCTTCGTAGAGAGAGGCATGTGTTTGTGATGGACATAACAGCTACCTCCATGACCCCACTATCAGAAAAGTTTCTCATGTCTCAAGTTCTTGTTCATTGGAACAAGAATGAATGGGAAGAATGTCACACAACACACTGACTTGCTGTGAGGTGTAAAGAAAGTACTTGGAATAATGCTTCTTTCTTCGTGAAAACTTTGAGTGAAGATTAATGACTTAAGATACTGGCCTCCAAATTCTTTTGGTTATAGACACTAATCAGGTTGACATTTGAGCACCCCCATGTGTGTGTATTTGTTTATAATTTATATACATATATTATTGGAAATTTGTCTATAAGCATGTCATTGTTCACCAGGTCCCTTTTTTTCCCCCAAGTCCTTTTAAAAAAAAATTTGCTTTTATTCAGGTCTGAGGTGGAATATCAAGAGTTGGGTTTTGGAAATGTAAAATCTGAGAGATCGAGGAGACAGCTGAAATAGTTGAGATTAGAGTTGGGGAGAGAGCTGTGGGCACAGATACAATATGAATTTACGATTTGTCAAGATATGGTCAGTGCATCAATTCACCAAGGGAGTGAGTGAAGATAGAGAAGTCCAAGGACTGAGTTCTGGAGCATGGCAACACTGGGAGTTGGGCAGAAGGGCAGGAGTCACCAGTGTAAAGACCAGGGAAGAAGGAGGAAAACCAGGTGAAGTGTGGCATCCTGGATCCCAGGAAACAAAACATATTAAGCAGGGCATGATCAGCTGTGTCAAATGCTGATAGGTCAAGTAAGATGAAGACTGATAAAGGGCTATTCGATTTATCCATGGTTATTGATGGCTTTGACACGAGCACTTACAGGGGCATTGTGAGGCAAAGCCTGGTTGGAATGGGTTTTTAGAAAGAATGGGAAAAGGAGAAACCAGAGACAGCATGTACTCTTTGGAGGAGTGATTATTATAGGAGAACAAGGAAGTGGGTGGTACCTGTGGGGGAGAGGCACGAGTTTTCTTACTTGCTTGTTTTTTGTTTTGTTTTTAAATTTTTTTTAAACGTTTATTTATTTTTGAGACAGAGAGAGACAGAGCATGAACGGGGGAGGGGCAGAGAGACAGGGAGACACAGAATCCGAAGCAGGCTCCAGGCTCTGAGCCGTCAGCCCAGAGCCCGACGCAGGGCTCGAACTCACGGACCGCGAGATCGTGACCTGAACTGAAGTCGGACGCTTAACCGACTGAGCCACCCAGGCGCCCCTGTTTTGGTTTGTTTTTAAGGTGAGAGAAATAACTGTGCTTGTGTGCCGACAGGCTGGCCGAGTTGGTGAGAAGGAAGTGAGTGTCATAGGCAGGAGGACCTGGTGCACAGGTGGAAGGATTGGCTGACATGCACGTGGAGAGTTCATCTCTGATGATAGGTGAGAAGGCAGCCTGTGTTCTCAAAGACACTGAGAGTGTGAGGTACTGGGAGTGGTGGAAGTTCTCTCAAAACGCTTCAATTTTCTCTGTAAAGTAGGAAGCAAGACTGCTTCCTCAAGGTGAGCTGGGGGACACACTGGAAGTTTGAGGAAAGAGAAGAAAGAGTAAAGTATTTGCCTGAGAGTGTGGGACAGAATGGGCTAGGGGAAGGATAATATGCTAGTTGGGCAGCATTCAGGGCCCAATAGAAGTTTGTCAATTTAAAGTGTTTTTTTAAAATATTTATTTTGGGGAGAGGAAAAATAAGTGGGGGAGGGGCAGAGAGAGGGGTACAGAGGATCTGAGTGTGCTCTGTGCTGACAGGCTGACAGCAGCAAGCCTGATGTGGGGCTCGAACTTACGAACCTCGAGACCATGACTTGAACCGAAGTGGGATGCTCAATCGACTGAGCCACCCAGGCACCCCTTTTTTGAAAGTTGTTGTTGTTGTTGTTTTTAGGAAGTTTGTCAATTTAAATATGCATCAGCTTAGCTGTTCTTCAGCCATGTTCCACACGTGGAGCAGGCACAGGGTGGATTCAGCCAGAGTTGTAGTTTGGCTGAGTGAGGATGCTTTTCCTGAAGACAGGCAAGTGAGTTGAGAATAAATGAGGGAGTGATTAAAATGATTGTCCAAGCGCAGTGTCATTTCTTCCTTTCTGCTGTAGGCTCAAGTGGCTGCTGTTGAGATGGGCAAGTTCATGAAACCTGGGAAGGTGGTCCTGGTCCTGGCCATAAGTTACTCCAGATGCAAAGTAGTCATCATGAAGAACGTTGATGATGGCACCTCAGACCATCCTTAAACCATGCTCTGGTGGCTGGAATTGACCACTCTCCGTGCAACATGACAGCTGCCATGGGCAAGAAGAAAATTGCCAAGAGGTCAAAGATCAAGTCTTTTGTGAAAGTGTGATACCATAACTACTTTTTATTAACCAATGTCTTGACACTCCAGCAACTGGATGCAGCACACACTGTGCTTTCCGAGGTCCCTGTTAGAGCACATCACTGGTCACTCTCCCAGGAAACAGGGTGGGGATGTTAGTGACACAGCAGTTGGGCAGTGAGTTTGGGAAACACTTTGGGATTTACACAAGGATGTAGGAGAAAGAAGAGAGAGGAAAAAGAGGAAGAAGTAGATGAAGCAGAAAGGAACAAGTAGAAGAGGAGGAAGAGAAGGCAAAGAAGGAGGAAGAGGAAATGAAGGAGACAAGTGGGGATCAGTCACGATCCTTATCCTCATGTACATTCAATTAGCCCATAACATCTGTCCTCCTTACGACTGACAAGGTAGGGGATTGTTGGGGAGGAAGACCTTCCTCTGTCCTATGGTCCTTCTAACTGGACTTAGAATCAAATTGACATGAGACAGATTAACAGGAGAAAATCAAATTTAATGCGTGTATGTACGGGGAATCCACACAGACATGAAATTCTGAAGATAATGAGCAACATGAAGCCTACATGAGCTAAGAACAAAGCTAAGGGCCTGAGGCCACAAAGGGGAGGAAAGTCATTAGCCCAGAAGGTGAGAAGAGATGCTTGGAAAAACAAGATTGTTCTATCGTGCAGCCGAGTTCCCTTGGTAAAAAGGGGTCTCGGTTAGTACTTCTCTTTCTGTTGCAAGCTCTCCTTTCCAGTGTAAACTTAGGCAGTTATGGGGGAGGCAGAAAGCCTTTCTGGTATCTGCTGGGTTTTTATTACTTTTAACTCGAAATGATCTTTATACCAAAGTGGCGCATTTTGGCATGACTCATCCTGTACCCCTTCAGGATGGTCACTCGTTCTCAGGCTGAGGATGCCCTCAGGTGACTGCCACCCCCAGACTTGCTTTGATTTTAAAATGAACTACCCCTCCCTATTTTCATTTTTTAAGAGTTAAGAATTCATAAGCCAAGAAGGTAGCATCTTGTACAATACATTACATGGTTTTGGTTCAACACTCTCCCTACCCTCCTACCTATTACCGACTTTTTCGCTCAAATGGGAAAGGACAAGGGGTCTTGTCTTGGTGCTGTGCCAGCACCAACCTGAGCAGGAGGTATTTGCCGATTCTTCTGTACTCGACACCCCTAGGGGCTCCTGAGAAAGACCAAAAGATTTTTTATGCATATTAAATACACACACACTTATGGCAACATTCCTTCTCTCAGAAAGATTACAACTTACCTGAAATAATGGGCATATTAAACAAGTACAGAAAGTGTTAACTGATAGAGAGTGAATATGAAAGGGTCTTGAGCAGGGTCATAGGCTAGAACCATCCTGCAGGTGTCAGAGGAGAAGGTGGCTTTTGTAGGACAGCCTGTCAACAGCTTTGAAAAGGCTTTGCCTGCCCAGTCTCAAAGGAAGATATTTTACTTTCCTCAAACAGATAGAGCCCCCGAGCTAAAATGTTCACTTCTTGTGTCATGCTTGGGGCCCAGGGCTATCAGAGATGAAAGGACTGCAGTGTCTGGGGGAGAATATTAATTCCCCGTTTTCTTTTCTTTCTTTATTTTTTAATTTTTTTTTAACGTTTATTTATTTTTGAGACAGAGAGAGACAGAGCATGAACGGGGGGAGGTTAGAGAGAGGGAGACACAGAATCTGAAACAGGCTCCAGGCTCTGAGCTGTCAGCACAGAGCCCGACGCGGGGCTCGAACTCACGGGCCGTGAGATCATGATCTGAGCTGAAGTCGGCCGCTCAACCGATTGAGCCACCCAGGCGCCCCACCCCGTTTTCTTTTCAAGATTGGGAGCGGGAGGGATATGTAGAGAAAGAAAACGCAAGAGCGCTACAAAGTGAATTGCAAAGAAAGCAAAAGATTAATCAAGTCCCAGCACCACTTGCCCCTGCTTCTCTGCATCCCACGTGTCCTGCTCTGGTCCTGGAGAAAGTAAATATTAACTTCAACCGAGAAAGTAAATTTCTGCCAAATTTCTGGCCAAAGGTTTATCCAAAGGATGCACTGCAACTGTCAACTGTCTTAATAACCCCCTTGTTTGAGTGACTACTGCATTTTCACTTACTGAGAAACCTTGTTCTCTCGAAAAGCATCGACTATCAAAACCTTTGCTGTTTAAAATTGTATCAGTAAGAATAAATATACTATTTTGCCTCTGAGTCACTTTGACACAGAAGCAGCCTCAATACACAACTCAGATGCAGAGATTTAGACAACGGGTGCTAGACACATTTCACAGCTATCTTAACTGTACATTTGACCCCTGAAAAACATGAGTTTGAACTTCACGATCTACTTATATACAAATATTTTTGATTTAACAAATACAGTACAGTACTGTAAATGTATTTTCCCTTTCTTATGATTTTCTTTTCTTTTTAATGTTTATTTATTTTGAGAGAGAGAGAGAGAGAGAGATAGGGAGGGAGAGAGAGAATGAGTGGGGAGGGGCAGAGAGGGAGGGAGACAGAGGATCAGAAGCATGCTCTGTACTGACAGCAGAGAGCCCGATACAGGGCTCGAACTTACACAGTGAGATCATGACCTGAACTGAAGTCAGATGCTTCATCGACTGAGCCATCCAGGCACCCCTCAAAAACTTTCTTTTAAATATTGTGTATGGTAGTCAGAATAAGATTAATAAGTGAATTAAGATAATTAAGTGAATTAATTCGGTGAATTAAGATAATATAATTTTATGATATTAAGATAATATAATTTTATGTCTACTTCATGTCATAGTCCAGTGAAGAATTTGGTGGGAAGATATGCCATGTTATATTTCCAAAGATGGTCATGACAGTGTCACCAATACCATATTCTCTTTGGCAAGGTGACTTTACCACTCCCCCATCAAGAGGCAGAGATTATTTTTCAGTTGAATCAAGGCAGGCTTGTGTGGCTACTTTAATGAATAAAATATGGTGGAAATGATGCTGTGCCACCCCAGATAGAGTCCTTAACTTGCTAGCTGCTTCCATTTCCTGCCTCTTAGAATGTACACCACAAGATGCTTCCTCCTGGAACCCAGGCACCACGTTAAGAGAATCTTGAGCTACAAAGAAAGGCCACATGTGGGTACTCCAGTTGACAGCCACAGCTGGGTTTCTAGCAGACAGCTAGCATCAGCTGCCCGTAGTGTGGACCTTCCTGGTCATCCATCTCAGTTGGTCCATCAGATGACTGCAGTCCCAGCCAACAGTTGCCCCAACCTATCTGTAGGGGAGTTGGAAAATGGAGTCCTCCTCTGTGTCTGAAAAATCCAAGGGTAGGCCTCACACATAGGATAGTCAGGGCTCCATCTCTAATTATCCATTTCTCTACAAATCCCTGTACTTTGGCCCCGTGGCTGACTTCATTTTCAGGATGACTCCCCTCATGGTCAGTAAAAACCAAGGCTACGTGCTTCTCCATTTATATTCAAAGGCAAAGAAGAATTGCTTCCCACAACCATCTCAGTCCAGAGGTGGGGTCATTTGGTCTGACATTATCTCATCTTCCTTGTGGGAATAAAAATGTGGCTCAATATTTATTAGTATGACCTAAGGATATTATATTTGTAAATATGTATGAGCCCATCATCAGAGGATCACTGGAGGTTCTGGGTATGAATGTGCTTCCAAGCCCTTTCATCTGTGGGCCAAATTCACTTTCTTGTAGTTATAGGATTGAGATCTTCAGTTCCTTGCTAGCTATCACTCAGGAGCCAGTCTTTGCTCCTAGAGCCTATCTGTGTAGATTCTTATGATTTGGATAAAGTCTTGGAAGCCTGTCTCCAGTAATTATTCATGTCTCAGAGCTGGCAACAGCACCTCAAGTATCTTTCACCACGAAGTCTCCCTGACTTCCCTTCTGCCATTTCCTGGAGTTTCCTCATTATTTTCTTCTTTTTTAAAAAAAATTAAGTGTATTTATTTATTTATTTTGAAAGAGAGAGAGGGAGAGAGTGTGAGCACAAGCTGGGGGGCTGGGCAGAGAGAGAGAGAAGCCCAGACAGGCTCTCCACTGCTGGCTCAGAGCCCAATGTGGGACTCGAACTCATAAACTGTGAGATTGTGACCTTAGCCAAAGTTAAGAGTCAGACATTTAACCAACTGAGCCACCCAGGAACCCTTCTCCAGGTACATATTCTTGCCTGTTAAACCTATTTCCTCACTGCCAGTTAACTTCCTTCTATCATCCATCCTGAGGCATATATATTCCACACAACTCCCACTTTTTAGGGAAGTCCCAAGTATAAATATTTATTTCATAAATACTAATGTATCTGTGAATCCTCATGTAAAAAACAAAACAAAACAAAACAAAACAAAGCAAAACAAAACATAACTTCAATATATCTCCATCCTGATCTCTGAGACTTTTCACCTGGCATGTTATCTGGTGATTCTGAAAACATTGAGGACTAAGCAGCCTGTATAATGGACAGACTCCCATGGGTGCTCCTTTGTCCAGTGGGTGGCCACAGTGAGGCTCTCTGTCTCGGTGATTCCCAGCATCCCCATCTCCAGACTGCCTGAGATCTGGCTGTTTGGCCCCTTCTCAGTCTAACATTCAGACTCAGAGGTCCAGCTGCATGGCCAGGAGGTTTCTGAAAGCCCAAGTCACAGCTGGTGATGAAGTCACACCTGCTTCTAGTACCAGAGCAGAAGGAGGTACAGGCCCATGGAGGCCAGGTCGAACCACATGGCCGGGGTCTCCTCTGCCTTAAGACAGAGGGAAAATCTAAACTCACCCAGTTAGAATTTGGGTTTGCCACAGTTAGAGGCCCAAATCGCAGGTGCCTGCAATGTAATGTGTCATCTGTTCTACTTTCCAGCTATTATTGTGACAGCTATCAAAATAATTCCTATCATGTAATACTGGAGGTGCATGTACGCTGCCTAATCTTACAATCTTTGAGGACTAATTTAAATACAGGAATGCAAACTAATTCCTTCTGGATTATACTGACCACAGAATGCCATTTTGTGGTCTATCTGGTTTAACAATGATGGGTTTTTTGGCTGCTGATTATTTGTGATTATGTAAAGAGTGGTAATGTTGTAGGCAGGAAGAAATTGCTCAACACAAAGAGCCCCAACTTGAAGTCTACAGAAGTCAAATTGTCTAGTTTTCCATGCAATAAATTGCCATTTTCTTTTTTCTTTTCTTTCTTTTCTTTTTTTTTAAGTTTATTTATTTAGGGGCGCCTGGGTGACTCAGTCGGTTAAACGTTCCGCTATTGATCTTGGCTCAGGTCATGATCTCACGGTTCATGACTTGGAGCCCCACATCTGGTTCTGTGCTGACAGTGAGGAGGCTGCTTGAGATTCTCTTCCTCTTACTCTGCTCCTCCCCCACTCACACACTCTCTCTCAAAATAAATAAATAAACCTTAAAAAAAGAAGCTGTAGGGGCACCTGGGTGGCTCAGTCGGTTGAGCATCTGACTTTGGCTCAGGTCATGATCTCGCCCTTCCTGAGTTCAAGCCCCGCGTGGGGCTCTGTGCTGACAGCTCAGAGCCTGGAGCCTGCTTCCCATCCTGTGTCTCCCTCTCTCTCTGCCCCTCCCCCACTCTCACTTTGTCTCACTCTGTCTCTTAAAAATAAATAAATGTAAAAAGAAAAATTAAAAAAAAAAAAGAGAAGCTGTACATTGTGTGATTACTTCTCTTTAAAAAAATTTTTCTTAGGGGCGCCTGGGTGGCTCAGTTGGTTGAGCTTCTGACTTCAGCTCAGGTCGTGATCTCACAGTTTGTGGGTTCGAGCCCCGTGTTGGGCTCTGTGCGGACAGCTCGGAGCCTGGAGCCTGCTTTGGATTCTGTGTCTCCCTCCCTCTTTCTCTCTCTGCCCCTCCCCTGCTCGCACTCTGTCTCTCTGTGTCTCTCTCAAAATAAACATTAAAAAAAATTTTTTTAAAATACCTAAAAAAATTTTTTTTAACATTTATTTTTATTATTTTGAGAGAGAGAGACAGAGCATGAGTAGTGGAGGGGCAGAGAGAGAGGGAGTCACAGATTCCGAAGCAGGCTCCAGGCTCTGAGCTGTCCGCATAGAGCCCGATGAGGGGCTCAAACTCATGAACCCCAAGATAAAGACCTGAGCTGAAGTTGGATGCTTAACTGACTGAGCCACCCAGGCACCCCAGATTACTTCTCTTTTTAAAGAAAATATTTGAAACAATTTCAAGCCCACAGAAAAGATGCAAGAATAGTACAAATAACACTCGTATCCCCTTTATCCAGATTCTCTAGTTCTTAATATTTTACTGTATTTATCATTCTCTCTCTATCTTCCTCTCTCTGACTGTTTGAGGCTAAGTTGAGGGTAATGATGCCCTTTTACCCCTAAATACTTTAGGGTACATTTTCAGGGATAAAGAATCCTTCCACATGCCTACAGTTAAACCATCTAATTCAGGAAATTGATATAAAGACAATACTACTGTCTAGCTTCCCTTTCAAATATTATCAGTTGTCCTAACAAAGTCGTATCTGTGTATGTGTGTCGCGTTTATCTCCAGGACCCAATCCAGGATCACATATTGCACTTTGTGGTCATTTCTCTTTGGTTTCTTTCAATCTGTAATAGTTTCCGAGTCTTTTAGCTTCTATGTCTTTCAGTTATGGAGAATATAAGCCTTTTATTTTATTTTACTTATTTATTTTTAAATTTAATTTAATTTTTAAAATTTACATCCAAATTAATTAGCATATAGTGCAACAATGATTTCAGGAGTAGAATCTTTAGTGCCCCTTACCCATTAAGCCCATCCCCCCTCCCACAAACCCTCCAGTAACCCCCTGTTTGTTCTCCATATTTAAGATCTCTTATGTTTTGTCCCCCTCCCTGTTTTTTATATTATTTTTGTTTCCCTTCCCTTGTGTTCGTCTGTTCTGTGTCTTAAAGTCCTCATATGAGTGAAGTCATATGATTTTTATCTTTCTCTGACTGACTAATTTCACTTAGCATAATACACTCTAGTTCCATCCACGTAGTTGCAAATGGCAAGATTTCATTCTTTTTGATTGCTGACTAGTACTCCATTGTGTGTGTGTGTGTGTGTGTATATATATATATATATATATATATATATATATACCACATCTTCTTTATCCATTCATCCATCGATGGACATTTGGGCTCTTTCCATACTTTGGCTATTGTTGACAGTATAACCCTTTTATTTTGCAGAATATTCCTCAATTTATATTTGCCTAATACTTCTTTGTGATTGGGTTCACCGCAGACATTTTGGGCAGAAATGCCACAGAAGTGATACTGCCTTCTTCTTAATGCATCATAATCAGGAAGCACACAATGTGAATTCATACTATTATTGGTGATACTAACTTTGATCACTTGGTATTCTGCCTGTCCATTTTCTCAACTGTAAAATTTACTATTTTTCTCTTTGTAATTTATAAGTATTTTGTGGGAAACATTTGAGAGCATGTACAAACCTGAATTCTCATCAAATTTTCACCTTAGTTTTACCATCCATTCACAATTCTTGCTTGAATGAATTATGATCGTTGCAAAATGGCGATTTTCTAACGCCATAATTTCTTCTATGCTTATTAGTTGGTGTTCTACAGTAAAGAAGGGAGATGGCACAAAAAACAGACACATAGACCAATGGAATAGAATAGAAACCCCAGAACTAGATCCACAAACGTATGGCCAACTAATCTTTGACAAAGCAGGAAAGAACATCCAATGGAAAAAAGACAGTCTCTTTAACAAATGGTGCTGGGAGAACTGGACAGCAACATGCAGAAGGTTGAAACTAGACCACTTTCTCACACTATTCACAAAAATAAACTCAAAATGGATAAAGGACCTGAATGTGAGACAGGAAACCATCAAAACCCTAGAGGAGAAAGCAGGAAAAGACCTCTCTGACCTCAGCTGTAGCAATCTCTTACTTGACACATCCCCAAAGGCAAGGGAAGTAAAAGCAAAAATGAATTACTGGGACCTTATGAAGATAAAAAGCTTCTGTACAGCAAAGGAAACAACCAACAAAACTAAAAGGCAACCAACGGAATGGGAAAAGATATTTGCAAATGACATATCGGACAAAGGGCTAGTATCCAAAATCTATAAAGAGCTCACCAAACTCCACACCCGAAAAACAAATAACCCAGTGAAGAAACGGGCAGAAAACATGAATAGACACTTCTCTAAATAAGACATCCGGATGGCCAACAGGCACATGAAAAGATACTCAACGTCGCTCCTCATCAAGGAAATACAAATCAAAACCACACTCAGATATCACCTCACGCCAGTCAGAGTGGCCAAAATGAGCAAATCAGGAGACTATAGATGCTGGAGAGGATGTGGAGAAACGGGAACCCTCTTGCACTCTTGGTGGGAATGCAAATTGGTGCAGTCACTCTGGAAAACAGTGTGGAGGTTCCTCAGAAAATTAAAAATAGACCTACCCTATGACCCAGCAATAGCACTGCTGGGAATTTACCCAAGGGATACAGGAGTACTGATGTATAGGGGCACTTGTACCCCAATGTTTATAGCAGCACTCTCAACAGTAGCCAAATTATGGAAAGAGCCTAAATGTCCATCAACTGATGAATGGATAAAGAAATTGTGGTTTATATACACAATGGAGTACTATGTGGCAATGAGAAAGAATGAAATATGGCCCTTTGTAACAACGTGGATGGAACTGGAGAGTGTGATGCTAAGTGAAATAAGCCATACAGAGAAAGACAGATACCATATGTTTTCACTCTTAGGTGGATCCTGAGAAACTTAACAGAAACCCATGGGGGAGGGGAAGGAAAAAAAAAAAGAGGTTTGAGTGGCAGAGAGCCAAAGCATAAGAGACTCTTAAAAACTGAGAACAAACTGAGGGTTGATGGGGGGTGGGAGGGAGGGGAGGGTGGGTGATGGGTATTGAGGAGGGCACCTTTTGGGATGAGCACTGGGTGTTGTATGGAAACCAATTTGACAATAAATTTCATATATTGAAAAAAAAAAAAGAAGGGAGACAAACAGGAAAGAAATGGGAAAGAAATGGAAAAAGGAGTCAATCCTTGGGGCTGGGCCTACAGATCCCTTACCCGATTGATGTCTCTGGTTTCCTCAAGTTTGGTAAAGACTGATTCCTCGTAGGTAGTAGAGTAAGAGAAATAAGACACCCTCCCCCCGCCCCCCAGAAACTAGAAGGTAGAATCAGTTCCATAAAGAGATGGGCTTGAGCTCAGCCATGGCACTGTGTCTCCTCAGAAAAATGGGGTAACAGTGGTTGTCTGACTCTGCCAACTACAAATGTACATCCTAGACTAGAATTCCAGGCCTGCTTCACAGTTCTTAGGTGGCGAAAGAGGGGACAAAAAGGAAGGTGAAGCCACAGCCCTTCTCTTACCATCTGGCCTAGTAAGTCTCTCCCCTATACTCTGTGTCTTCCTTTTTCCATTTCTCCTCTTTCACTGTATCATAGAAAAATCCTAGTGCAATTTCTGTGCTCCACCTTTAACTAAGATATTAGTTGGGTCAACCTTTATCTTTAGGAGTGCTCAGCTTGGATTCTACTAAATCCACAGTCTTTGAAGTCTTTTTTTTGTTTTAATGTTTATTTTTATTCTTTTTTAATCTTTTTTTAACTTTTTCTTTTTTAAAATTTACATCCAAATTAGTTAGTGTATAGTGAAGCAATGATTTCAGTAGATTCCTTAATGCCCTTACCCATTTAGCCCATCCCCCCTCCCACAACCCCTCCAGCAACCCTCAGTTTGTTCTCCATTTTTATGAGTCTCTTTTGTTTTGTCCCCCTCCCTGTTTTTATATTATTTTTGTTTCCCTTCCCTTATGTTCATCTGTTTTGTCTCTTAAAGTCCTCATATGAATGAAGTCCTATGATTTTTGTCTTTCTCTGACTAATTTCACTTAGCATAATACCCTCCAGTTCCATCCACGTGGTTGCAAATGGCAAGATTTCATTCTTTTTGATTGCTGAGTAATACTCCATTGTTATCCATTTTCTTTATCCATTCATCATCCATCGATGGACATTTGGGCTCTTTCCATACTTTGGCTATTGTTGATAGTGCTGCTATAAACATGGGGGTGCATGTGTCCCTTCAAAACAGCACACCTGTATCCCTTGGATAAATACCTAGTAGTGCAATTGCTGGGTCGTAGGGTAGTTCTATTTTTAGTTTTTTGAGAAACCTGCATACTGTTTTCCAGAGTGGCTACATGAGTTGGCATTCCCACCAGTTTTGGTAGTGTATATGTTTCTAGGAATTTGTCCATTTGTTCCAGATTGCCCATTTTATTGGCATATAATATTGGCATATAATTGTTCATAATATTCTCTTATTATTGTTTTTATTTCTGTTGTGTTGGTTGTGATTTCTCCTCTTTCATTCTTGATTTTACTTATTTGGGTCCTTTCCTTTCTCTTCTTGATCAAACTGGCTAGTAACCAGCTTCTGGTTTCATTGATCTGTTCTACTGTTTTTTTTGGTTTCGATAGCATTAATTTCTGCTCTAATCCTTATTATTTCCTGTCTTCTGCTGGTTTGGGGTTTTATTTGCCATTCTTTTTCCAGCTCCTTAAGGGGTAAGGTTAGGTTGTGTATCTGAGATCTTTCTTCCTTCTTTAGGAAGGCCTGGATTCCTATATACTTTTCTCTTATGACCACCTTTGCTGCGTCCCAGAGGTTTTGGGTTGTGGTGCTGTCATTTTCATTGACTTCCATATACTTTTTAATTTCTTCTTTACTGTTTGGTTAGCCCATTCATTCTTTAGTAGGATGTTCTTCAGTCTCCAAGTATTTGTTACCTTTGCAAATTTTTTCTTGTGGTTGATTTCGAGTTTCATAGCATTGTGGTCTGAAAATATGCACGGTATGATCTCAATCTTTTTGTAGTTACTTAGGGCATTTGTGTCCCAGTATATGGTCTATTCTGGACAATGTCCCATGTGCACTGGAGAAGAATGTATATTCTGCTGCTTTAGGACGAAATGTTCTGAATATATCTGTTAAGTCCATCTGGTCCAATGTGTCATTCAAAGCCATTGTTTCCTTGTTGATACTTTGATTACATCTGTCCATTGCTGTGAGTGGGTATTGAAGTCTCCTACTATTATGGTATTACTATCGATGAGTTTCTTGATGTTTGTGATTAATTGATTTATATATTTGGGTGCTGCCACATTTGGCACATAAATGTTTACAATTGTTAGGTCTTCTTGGTCTATAGACCCCTTGATTATGATATAATGCCCTTCTGCATCTCTTGATACAGTTTTTATTTTAAAGTCTAGATTGCCTGATATAAGTATGGCTACTCTGGCTTTCTTTTGTTGACCATTAGCAAGATAGATGGTTCTCTATCCCCTTATTTTCAATCTGTAGGTGTCTTTAGGTCTAAAGTGTGTCTCTTGTAAACAGCATATAGATGGGTCTTGTTTTCTTATCCATTCTGTTACCCAATGTCTTTTTATTGGAGCATTGAGTCCATTGACGTTTAGGGTGAGTACTGAAAGATATGAAATTATTGCCATTATGATGCTTGTAGAGTTGGAGTTTCTGGTGGTGTTCTCTGGTCCTTTCTAATCTTTTGTTGCTTTTGATATTTATTTATTTTACATATATATTAGTGGTCACAAACTCCTTTAATTTTTGTTTGTCTGGGAAACTTTTTATCTCTAATTCTATTTTGAATGACCGCATTGCTGGATAAAGAATTCTTGGCTGCATATTTTTCTGACTCAGCACACTGAATATATCCCACCACTCGTTTCTGGCCTGCCAAGTTTCTGTGGATAGGTCTGCTGCAAACCTGATCTGTCTTCCCTTGTAGGTTAGGGACTTTTTTTCCCTTGCTGCTTTCATGATTCTCTCCTTGCCTGAGTATTTTGTGAATTTGACTATAATATGCCTTGTTTATGGTAGTTTTTTGTTGAATCTAATGGGAGTCCTCTGTGCTTCCTGGATTTTGATGTCTGTGTCTTTCCCCAGGTTAGGAAAGTATTCCACTATGATTTGCTCACATAACCCTTCTACCCCTATTTCTCTCTCTTCCTCCTCTGGGACCCCTATGATTCTGATGTTTTTCCTTTTTAATGAGTCCCTGATTTCTCTAATTCTTAAATTGTGCTCTTTTGCCTTAATCTCCCTCTTTTTTTCTGCTTCATTATTCTCTATAAGTTTGTCCTCTATATCGCTGATTCTCTGTTCTGCCTCATCCATCCTTGCTGCCACTGCATCCATCCGTGATTGCAGCTCAGTTATAGCATTTTTAATTTCATTCTGGCTATTTTTTACTTCGTTTACCTCTGCAGAAAGGGATTCTAATCTATTTTCAACTCCAGCTAGTATTCTTATTATCATGACTCTAAATTCTGGTTCGGACATCTTGCTTGTGTCTGTGTTGGTTAAACCCCTGGCTGTCGTTACTTTGTGCTCTTCCTTTTGGGGTGAATTCCTTCATTTTGTCATTTTGAAGGGAGAAAAGGAATTAATGAAGTAGAAAAATTGAAATTAAAAAAAATTAAAATTAAAAAAAATATTAAAATTAAAAATTAAAAACAAACATACCCACACACACAAATCGAATAGATGATGCTAGATCCTAGGTGTGTTTTGGTCTAGGTGTAGAAAGTGGTTTGACAGATTAGAGAAACAAACAAACAAAAAAAGGGGGTGATCGTTTGAGAATTTGAAAAAATGAAAACACTGAAATAGATTAAAATACACAAAAGTAGAGAATATAGTAGAAAGAAATTATAGAAAAATATTTGTAATAAAAATTAAAAAGAAATATGATTTTTTTCATTTTCTGTATTTAAGAAAAAAGAAAATAAACGAAAAAGAGAAAAAAGATAAAAGAAGAAAAAGGGAAAAGACAAAAAAAAGAAATCATTTGAAAATTTGAAAAAGTGAATACACTGTAGTAGACTGAAATAAAATGATGGGAGTAAGATAGAATTTGAAAAAATTTACATAAAAGCAAAAAATATAGTAATAAAAATTAAATAAGAATATTTTAAAAAGAAATTGAAAGTAAAAATGACGTTTTTCTCTTTCTGCATTCAAGAAAAAGAAAAGAAATGAAAAAGAGAAAAAAGAAAAAGAAAGAAAAAAAGGAAATTGTTTGAAAATTTGGAAAGGTGAGTACACCGAAGTAGACTAAAATAAAATGATGAAGTAAAGTAGAATTTGAAAAAATTTACACAAAAGTAAAAAATATAGTAATAAAAATTAAAGACAGATATTTTTAATAAAATTGAAAATAAAATTGAGTTTTTTCTCTTTTTGTATTCAAGAAAAAGAAAAGAATTGTAAAAGAGAAAAAGGAAAAAGAGAAAAAAAAATTGAATAGATGAACCTGCTAACAGATTGAAATAGTACTGAAATTCCTTTGTTTTCCCCTAGAGGTCAGTCCATGTAGCTCTTTATAGTCCATAAATTAAGCCGGCGGTGAGACTTGTGTTCTTGAAGAGCAAAGTTGGTCCAGTTGGGCGGGGCTCAGTGTAACAGCTCCGCTCACCCCTCGATGGCGCTGCTAGCCTACCCAGGTGGATTGTTGCGGTGCTCGTGGGTGCACATACGCATGCATGGGAGTGGTGAAAAATGGCGCCACCAAGCCACCCAGTCTGTTCTCCCAGATCAGCAGTCGCGCACCAGTCCTCCGCCTTCAACTCTCATCCACTCCCTGCTTTTCCACTCTCCGTGACCAGGCCCCAGGCGGTACCTCTCTCCCAAGTTTGTCTCAGATGCGGCTGTTTCCCCCAGCCCCTTACTTCCAAAGGACTCGGCTTTGACCTGCTCCGCCCCTCTGCGGGAGGGTCTCACCAAGCGACAGCCAAATGAGCAATGGCCGAATGTCACTTGCACCCAGGAACTCTTGCTGGACCCTGCTGCTGCCGGCGCCCTGAGGCTGCAGTCAGGTGCCTGCCTGCCCCCCCCAAAATCGCGAGACAGTGTAGGCTCAGTGTTTCAGGGACCATGGAAAATTGCAACCCACATCTGACACCAGGCCTCACCCTCAACGACCTTGCCCCAGCACCAGTGAATGTGGCTGCCTTCCGGGGTCTGCTGTGACCAGGTGGCTTCAACAGTCTCTCTCAAATGTCCTTCCAGCAGTGGAACCGCTTTTCCCTGTGTGGCCCGAGAACCTCCCGGACCCCACTCTGTTCCTGGGGATTCACCTGTCCCACCAGAGCACCACCAGGTATTGAGCTGCGGAGTTGCAGCCTTTGTGCTCCCCTTATTTACAGTCTTAATGGGGTTTAAACTCTCTCCTTTCTCCTTTCTCCCTTTTTAGTTTAGTCCCTGCGGCTGTTTCCAATTTTCCACTTTCTCTCCAGCTGCTTCTGGGAGGGGTGCTTTTCCCGTATGCTCCCCTCCTCCCCAGTCTCCGTCCTCTCTCTGCCGACAAAAGGGGTTCCCTACCTTTCGGGGCTTCTTAGTCCCCAAGTTCAGCTCTTCCTATCACATACCTGCTGAATTCTGTGGTTCAGGTTGTGCAGATTGTTGTGTTAATCTTCCGATCGGTTTTCTAGGTGTGTGGGATGGTTTAGTGTTGGTCTGGCTGTATTTCATGGACACAAGACACACAAAAAACTTCCATGCTGTTCCTCCATCTTGGCTCCCCTCTGTTTATTTTTATTTTTGAGAGAGAGAGAGTGAGCGAGCTGGGGAGGGGCAGAGAGAGATGGAGACACAGAATCCGAAGCAGGCTCCAGGCTCTGAGCTGTCAGCACAGAGCCTGATGAGGGGCTTGAACCCACAAACTGTGAGATCATGACCTGAGCTGAAGTCAGATGCTTAACCGATTGAACCACCCAGATGCCCCTTAAAGACTTTTAAAAGTTTGAAATTCTTTCAGGAATTTTTGCTAATTCTCAGGGGTTTGTATCTCAGGGTCTCCTCTGTCTTCAGTTGGAGTTTCCCTGCATAGTGTTTTGCATAAACTCAGACATAGAAGTCAGCCAGAAAGATTCATTTTCACAAAAAAGAATTAGTAAGCAATGTAGCCTTTACTAAAGATACTGGCAGTCTTTAAATGTTTCATGTTCTCTCCAGCTGCTTGTTCTTCTATATTGATCTTTTTTTCTATGAGGACTGACTTCCTTGTTTCTATACATATGGTGGAAAATGTTTACCTTATCCCTACCAAGTCTCTTAGTCCAAGAACTCAGGAGAGAATTGACTAGAGGCATTGAGTCCAAATTACAAGTCCTGGGAGATAATCTCATAGCCTGATCAGGGTCAAGTTTACCCCTGGTCTGAATAGCTATGGTCAAAGGGGTGGAACCACATGGCCCACTATCCACTCAGCTGGTACTCTGAGAGGATTCAGAGCAGGTTGGGAAAAAAATCTTTCAAGAGGCAGTTATATGACACGAATCTCTAGTACTTAGTATATTTTTTCCTACAATAATATAAAGCATGTATATTCTGAGCTAACATTGAGTGTTCTAAAACTATATCATTTTTTCTGATTGTAAGAGCTATATATATTTATTGTAGAAATTATGGAAGCTATAAATTAACGCAAAGAACAAAACTAAAATAAAAAGAAATCCTACCACTTATAGGTTGCACATCCTTCTAGCTTTTCGATCCCTTTGTATACATTTTAAAAATAAAAAATGTAAATACACTACACATATTAATTTTATAACTCTTTCATTTATCAACTAATCATTTTGTTTTTTGAATACTTCTTTTACATGTAGATATACAGGGTATATACATGTGGTCCCAACACTTTTTGGTAAAAAGAATATTCTTTCTTCATTGAATTGTCTTGACATCTTGTTGAATCATTTTTTAATTTTTTTGAGAGTGTGTTTGTTAATAAAGATGTTTTAATTTTTATTCAAATCGATAGTTTATTAGCTTTATCCTATTTAGATTTTGTGTAATGCTTGGGTTTTCTGTACTTTAAGGATAATAAAAATATTCTCCTATATATCCTTTTAATAATCATAAGTTTAAAACAATTGTAATTATCATATATCAATATATTATTTTTGTTTATGATGTGAACTAAGAATCCAATTTGTTTTGGTCCCAATTGTATAGTCCATTGTATCAACACCATTCATTAAAAAGCCAGGATTTTCCTTACTGATTTATAATCTACCTTTATAATCTACCTATTCCATGTGTATCTGGGTCTATTCTGGGTTGATTTTGTTCTCCAGAGCAATGTGGAAATTTCTGTGCCAGCATCATGTAGTTTTAGTATCCATAGCTTATAGTTTTGATATTTATTAAGTTAGGTTCCTCTTCTTATTCTTTTTTTAAAGTTTATTTATTTATTTGGTGGGGGGGTGGGGGGTGGGGGGGCAGAGAGTGAGAGAGAGAGAGAGAGAGAGAGAGAGAGAGAGAATCCAAAGCAGGCTCTGTACTGAGAGTGTGGAGCCTGACGCGGGTCTCTGTCTCATGAACAGGGAGATCATGACCTGAGCCAAAATCAAGAGTTGGACACTTAACTGACTGAGGCACCCATGGGCCCCCCTCTTATTCTTTTTCAAAACATATTCTTCCAGGTGAACTTACAAAAAATAGTCTGTGTAAAAGTCTTCTTCATCTGTATTATTTTCTTAGTATAAACTACAGGGAGTAAAATGACTAATTCAAGGGGGAGAAATTTTAAGCCTTCTAGAAATTGTTGCCAAATTATCTTCTTAAAGATTTATATTAATTTATACCCCTATAGTTTTCCTTTCATCCATCAGCATGAAGTAAATTTTTGTTTTTCGAAAGTAGGCTTTTTTTTGTACCATGGTGGGTGAAAAATGATACTTCTGTATTTAAATCCTCATTGCTTTGACCCCTAATGAGGTCAGACATTCTCCATATATTTGTTAGGTTATTTGTAATTCCTGTTCATGACTTATGTCTATTGTTTTAAGGGAAGGCGAAGGTTTACTCACAGTGTTCTAATTAAAGGGTAGGAGCTTTTTATGTATTTTATGGATTAAAGATATTAACCACACCAGCCCTTCATTGTCACCCAGCCCTCCAAGTTCTAAGTGCAGACTCACAGGCTATCACTCCTAGGAAAGTCCTTCAGCCAGTACCTTCACATCCTAGTGCTACCCACCAAGCAAAACCTCAATTCTGGGGTCAGCCATTTGGCCCCCTTCTCTCCTCTACTACCTAGTCCTGAGTTCTGCAAGAGTAAAATTATTCTCTGTGGGGATTGCTGCTACCACAAGCTCACTGTTCTCAACCTGTGACCAACACTACTCCATATCCCAAATCAGCTTCCTCCCATTTTCCCACAGTTGTTCAGATGTTTTCTCCTCCCCTCCTTTCAAATCCCACCACCCACTTTTTTTTCTCTTTCAGGAGGCTTCGTCTTCTAATTCACTGAGAAATCAGGTCCATCGGTCTGAATCTCTCTCAGTTTCCCTCCCTGTGCCCCACCAAGTTGTCAGCACCCCCCTCATGCATATTGGCTTCTCCACAGAAGAAGGGACTACAAGATCCCTCTTCTCCCATTGCTGGCTGTGGAGCCCACCCCTTCAGTCTCCTCAGTGAGCCTGCCTGGCCAATCCTGTGCCCTGTGTTGGCATCTCTGCCACTCTGAGCCCCTGTTTCAAATCCTCCCTTCTGTTCTCTCCTCTACTTAGCCCTTTCTCATGCCCACACCCCACTCTGAGGTCGTTATTAAGTAAATTGTCTTATTTTCCTCCTACCTGACAGGTCTCTGTTCTCTGCCATTCTGCAAGTAAATTGTGGCCAAAATTGTATTAAAATAATGAAATCAGAGTAAAAGTCACAACTAATCTGGGAAGAATTACATTGCTCTTCTGTTTTTCAAATGGAGTCCTCAGAGGACCCGAATTATCTGACACCTTCTATGAGTCACCTCAGGATTATATGAAATGTTATTTTTTACAGAATAACTTGGTGGGGCAGAAGACATGACACATGTAGGCACCTGACAGCTGGGGCTCTCACTCCAGCAAACCAAACCTCTAACCGGGTAAGTCTGAAAGACTTTCCTTTTTTCCTTTTTCCTTTGGCACCCTGGGTAAGTTCTCTGAAGGAAGGAGGACAGAAAACCCCGAGAGAAGCTGCAGCCAGTGGGTCAAGGCTGACCACAGGGAATCGTTTGAATGATAGCATAATATGGCCATTGTAGTTAAAGCTAATGAAGCAAAAGTACATCCATGGATATGCAATATGTGCAGTTAAACCTTGGTTTGCGAGCATAATTCGTTCTGGAAACATGCTTGTAATCCAAAGCACTTGTATATCAAAGCAAATTTCCCCTATAAGAAATAAGGGAAACTCAGATGATTTGTTCCACAACCCAAAAATATTCATATAAAAATGATTATAATACTGTAGTATAATACAAAATAATAAAGAAAATACAAAATATAAAGAAAA
Source organism: Panthera uncia (assembly GCF_023721935.1). Classification (NCBI taxonomy): domain Eukaryota; kingdom Metazoa; phylum Chordata; class Mammalia; order Carnivora; family Felidae; genus Panthera; species Panthera uncia. The sequence goes on from NC_064809.1 coordinate 80,929,145, forward strand.
ATAAATTAATCTGCACTCACCTTTGAAAACCTTCGTGGCTGGTGTGAGAGAGACGAGAGGAGGGTTATTGTGTAGGACGACTCTCACTGTCACTAACGGAATCACTGCTATCTATTGGCTCAGTGGTCTTTTTCTGCTTGGGGGCCATTGTATACACTCACACGGATGTTGACTACAGTACGGTATTAATAAACTCTTGTCATATACTGTATTTAATGTAACTGGCAATGAGGCATCAGAGCAAAGGGCTCTATATCTGCAGGCAGCCTGACCTAGAATGAAGCAAAACATTCCTAAGCTTACTCGTGTATGGAAAAGCGAAGGACTGTCCATAGGTGCTTTGAAGTGACAAAAAATACACCAGTGCCAGTTGTGGGCACCTTCCAATGTTCTGAAAAATCACTGACTTCTGCCAAACACTGTGGCTTGAGACCAAGCATCTGAGCATGGGAGACGATCACCCATAATCCCGCAGTGAGAGAGAGAGCCACTGACTCAGTTGTGTTCATGTGACATTTGACGCCGCGTACTACTCGTATTGCAGGACATCGCTTGTTTATCAAGTTAAAATTTATTAGAAACGTTTGCTTGTCTTGCAGAACACTCATAGAACAAGTTACTTGCAATCCAAGGTTTTACTATATCCTTATCACTTGTCAGGTGTGGTAACAGGAAAAAGTTACGATCTGAGGCACTTTAACCTGTAACTTCAGAGACATTACCACTAAAACTTTATTATTTTCATAATACTTTTACAATGATTGCTCTGGTTGTGCAGTTGTGGTTACTCCCAGTAATTGTTTTGCTAGGCGACTTTAGTCTAAGCCAGCGTGTCTTTGGAAAGGGAGGGGATGAGGACACGTTACCTCCCAGCCTGAGGAATGGACAGGCAGGTCAGAAGCTAGTTATAATACAGCAAAAAATGCTGTGTGAGCCCCTTTAGTGTCTCTCTATGGGCATGGACTATTGAGAATCTTGCAAAGTCCTGGCTCCCAAGTGCATAATAAATGTCTATTGAATGCGTGGGACTTTACTAAGTGCAAGGGAAGCACACATAAGGAGGTGACTAGTTCAATTTTAGGGCAGGGGATCAGGGAAGGCGTAGCACAGGAGCTGAGTCATAGCCTGAGAAGGCAGGCAAAGAGGTGCAGGCTGATATGGGCAGAGGGTGTAGCCTATGTAAAGGCACAGTGGATAGGAGACAGCTCAGGTGTCCAGAGACCCAGAGGCACTAGGCCTGGACTTGGTGTAAGGTGGATTAGTGTGAGTGACACCAAACTGAACCAGAAAGAGGCAGTCTTGATGTCTCCCTCCACCAGAAGCATCTTCAGCTCTAGTAAGAAATGTAGGTGTCTTGGTTTGGATCGTTACCCACCTGCAACTGTCTTTGACTTACTAAAATGGCAACCACATATAATTCAGCTAATTTCCCCATTTATGCTATCCTTGGACATCCCCAGCTACCATGGGATTCATACCTTCGTCTTCCCAGACTTTACACTGACTTGTCTTATTATCTTTGAGAGGACAGGATGGGATTATTGGACAGACACACGCTGTTCCCTTAATATTTTCCTGCTTTGTGTTTCAGAAGGGAGCTGGTCCTTTTGGTTTTCATGTTAATATCATAAACAGAGGAAACTTCGGAACATCCATCCTTTGCCCTGACCTTATATAGGACATACTCGAGGAGTCTGCAGTCCAGTGTCCCTGGTGGTGAGGGACAGCTTTGGACACATAATTGGAAGGCTGTGAAATTGCCCTCAGTACCATCAGAGCAGGGAAGGCAAATGCATTAGTTTAGCAAAACTTTCTGAGCACCACTGTGTGCCAGGAATGGTTCTAGATTTGTCTACTGTTCTTCTTGCTAAGGACCTTCTTTCCCCCCATTCCAATTAGCTCTCTGGCAACTACTGAGTTCCTTTGCATATTAACACTTCAAGGGAGACAATTATGACTTTTTACAGACGAGGACACTACAGTGAGGGAAATTGTGTTAATTTTCCAATAACCCAAATAGTGATAAAAACAGGATTATAAACCAGGTCATCTTGCCCAAGAGCTTTCTCTGTTCTGCAAGGTGATTCCTTTCATACACTCTCCAGCAGCCATGGCCCTAAATTAGAACTGGTGTGAAAGGGAAAATTCTTGGCATTATAGTTTTCAGAGAAAAAAAGACCTGCTTTGTTTCAAGGTGTTTACTAATGCTTACTTCCATATTCATGTGCTGCTATATATATTTTTTTTTTAAGATTTTTTTTTTTTTTAACTTTAGAGACAGAGAGCATGACTGGGGGAGAGGGGCGGAGGGAGAGAGAATGAGAATCTTAAGCAGGCTCCAGGCTCAGCATGGAGCCCAATGCAGGGCTTGATCCCATGACCCTGGGATCATGACTTGAGCCGAAATCAAGAGTCAGATGCTTAACCAACTGAGCCACCCAGGTGCCCCCATGTGCTGATATATTTTGTCCAATGTTTTCTTTGTGCTTTCCCCTCTTACCAGTCCTGGGATGCATTTCAGAGGAAGCCCAAGCAAATAGCAGAGAGGGCGATCTGTGAGCCTAAATAGGTTCCTAACCCCTGGCAAGGGAGCAGTATAATTTCCCAGTTTTCTAGAAGAAAAGACCAGGGTGGACCATATGGGGTGTGGAGGTGGGTCATCCACTGGAGACAGCTGCAGCAGGCATCCTAGAGACTAGCAGCTGTAGGAGTTTCTCTGCTGTCCTTGCACTCACCTGGCTGAGGCCCCATGCACACTGGGTAAGACCTCTGAGTGGTAAGGGGCCCCTGGCTGGCTCAGTCAGTAGAGCTTGTGACTCAGTCTCAGGGCTGTGAGTTTAAGCCCCACCTTGGCTGTAGAGCTTACTTAAAAAAAAAAAAAAGTGGGAGCACAGGGGGTCCTCAACAGAGGCTGGGACTAGAAAGGACAAACTGCCTGTCCCCCTCCTGCTATGGTCCTGGTGAGGGAACTGCTGCTTTCTGCAAGTCACACTCAAGTTCCTCCTTGTGCTCCTAACTTGCAGGGCCCTCCCACTCCCAGTGCTCAGAAGGAAATGCAGAATTCCTTCTCTCTGGCCCTGTCTTGTGATCCTTCCCAATGGCTCCTCATTCCCAATGGCTCCTGTAGGTCAGGAGGAAGATAACGCGTTACCATCTTTTTTTTTTTTTTTTTTTTTTTTTTTTAAAAGGCACTGGGGCCCCTTTTCAGGGCAAAGTTAGATGTCTTCCTGTGGGGCTTTGGCAACAATGCTTGTTCACAACTGGTGAGAGCAGCATCATTTTCTAGCTTAAATTCAAGACAAGAAACCAGTTAAATCTTTTTTCTGAGTTTCATGGTTGCCCAAAAGAGCATGTGATATTGCCTTGTTTCATCCAGTTTTTTTTTTAATTAAATATATAAATATTTTAAAGTTAATTTATTTATTTTGAGAGAGAAAGAGAGAGAGGGAGAGAGAATCCCAAGCAGGCTCAGCAGTGTGAGCGCAGAGCCTGACTGGGGACTCTAACTCATGAACTCTTGAGACCATGACCTGAGACAAAACCAGGAGTAAGGTGCATAACCTACTGAGTCACCCACATGCCTCAGCCAGTTTTATTTTAAAATAAAGTTTTACTTAAAAATGGAATTTAAGGGGCACCTGGTTGGCTCAGTCAGTAGAGCATGTGACTCGATCTCAGGGTGCTGAGTTTGAGCCCTATGTTGGGGGTAGAGTTTACTTAATAAAAAAAAAAGTATTTTTTAAATGGAATTTAAAATAAAACCATCACAACTATCCATGATTCCTGTTAATCGGTGATTGGCTATGTCTTTGTAGCAATGGACCATGGACCATTAAGAATATCTATCACTGGGGCACCTGGGTGGCTCAGTCGGTTGAGCGTCTGACTTTAGCTCAGGTCATGATCTCTCAGTCCATGAGTTAGAGCCCCGCATTGGGCCCTGTGCTGACAGCTCGGAGCCTGGAGCCTGCTTCGGATTCTGTGTCTCCCTCTCTCTCTGCCCCTCCCTCGCTCATGCTCTGTCTCTGTCACTCTCAAAAATGAATAAGTGTTAAAAAAAATAAAAAAAAAAAGAATATCTATGATCTCACTCACTGTAGGTTGCTCACATTCCAATACAGTTTTGAAATGGGAAGGGAGGAAAAGGATCCCAGTTAACACTGCCAGGAATTGCACATTTATGGTACCTATCATCTACCAGGTTTGGGAGGGTGCAAAAGTTAATATCTGAGACATGATAACATTCTTCTTCTGGATATTGCTCCCAAAGCTTAATGGTTTTCAAGGTAAATGATTCCTTAGTCCTCTAGGTAACTGAGGTCTGCAAGGTTTGTAAAGCAAAGACAAAGCAATAAGGCTGAGGCCTACTGTCTCCTTAGTTTCTCTGACACCTGAGCCATCTCAGGTGCACACATTCCATTCTTGCAACCGCCACCTCTACTCCTTCCAGCTCACTCCATCTCTCCCGCAGATTCCCAGAATTCTTGAGCCCACCAGGGCTCCAGTGCCACTGACCCAACTACCCTTTCACAAACCCTCATCCCTTTCTCTTCCCTCTTCCTTCATTACTCACCTACACTGCATGATCTGTTACTATGATCCCCCCACTGTGCATGCCTGAGAATCTTTTGCCCACCTCTCTCATTCAGGGGTAGTCGCTTGGCAAAACCACAAGCCTGCGTAATACTCTCTCACTGCCCCAGGCCTGCCGTGGGTTGAGTGTGGACAAAACAAAACTAATAGGATGACTGGTCCCATGAAAAATCCATGACCACAGATCTCCAGTGGGCCTTTATGTTGCTGTTGGATATGGCCATCGTCAATGCATTCTCCCCATTTACAGACAACCTTTGCAAACCTTTCCTCTCTCCTCATTCCTCTAACTCGTCCTCTCCTGTCCTTGCTCTGGACTGATGACCAACTTGACTGAGCAAAACTGAAGCATTTGGAGAAGAATTTCCCCTCCCACTCCCTCCCAGCCATGATCGCGATTGTGTGCGACAGCACAGCCTGCCCTCCTTCCCTCTGTGTGAGTCCTGTCTGTGCACGTGTGCAGTAGAGCACAGCCCCTTTGGCCCCCTTCAGCACTCAATGCAGCAAGTCCACTCTCTTCCTCTTCTCCTAAATCATCATTTTCTGGCTCTCCACTACTTATTTCTCCCCTCTTGCTCTCCCTTCAGCACCACCACCAGCAGCACCATATCTTTTTCTTGTTGCCAAAAAATTCCTCTATGGTTTTGTTTATACTCATTGCCCTAGTCCCTCTTCCCATTTTTGATTAAAGTATTTCTGTCATGCACCCATACTCACCACTCTTCCCAAACTGCTTTTATTGAGGTGTCTAGTGACCTCCACCTCGACTGTCAGGGTTTTTTTCCTGTCCTTATACTACTTTACATAGAAGTATTCCTTCCTTCCTCCCTCCCTCCCTCCCTCCCTTCTTTCTTTCCTTCCTTCCTTTCTATAAGTATATTTCTTTTTTTAGTAATCTCTACAACCAATGTGGGGCTCGAACTCTCAACCCTGAGATCAAGAGTTGCGTGCTCTTCCAACTGAGCGAGCCAGGTGCCCCATCTCTTTTTGGTGATGCACCTTCTTCTCTTGGCTTCCAGAACAGCACTGTCTTGGAACTTATTTCCTCTTATGTCAATATTTTCTCTCAGTTTCCTTTGCTGGTTCCTCCTCTTTTCCCAGATCCTTAATGTAGAGTGCCCTTAGGGCTCAGTCCTTGGACATCCTGTGTGCCTCTCCTTCTATCTCAGCCCATACCTCTCTGCTGAGCTCTAAACTTGAATACCCAATGCCTCCTCTACATTTTCACTTGAATGTATGGGAGACATCTCAAATTTAACCTTAGTGAGAGGAACTCCTGATTGTTGCCTGTCTCCAAACCTTTCTCATCTCAGTTATAGGTAACCATATTCTGTTGTTTACGTCAGTGAAGTCATTTTTGACAACTTTTCTGCCCTCTCACTATATTAGAAAAGTCAGAAGATTATACTGTGTCTTTAAAATTTGTTCAGACTTTGAGTTCTTTTTTGCTACTGCTGTTGCTAACAATCTGGTTCTAACCATCATCAATCAAACATCGCTGTGACTTATTTATTTTATAACTGGAAGTTTGTACTTCTCAGACACTTTTACCTATTTTATTCACATTCTTTCTTCATGTTAAGTCTTTGACACCAATGTGAATTTTACATTTATTGCAACATTTCAGTTGGACTGGCCACATTCCTTGTGCTCAGTTACTGTGGCTTGCAGCTGCTGGGATCCACGTGGTTTACTCTCCCTCTGTCTTATTTATCAACATCTGGGACAGACTTTATTCTTAGTCTTGTTGCAGATCTGATCAGGCCTGCTGATTCTGTGTAGTCTATGAGCTCAACCTGTTCCTAGGTGGGGGGCAACAAGCCAGGTTTTCCTCCTGGGAGGAGAAAGAACCAGGGGAACATGTAGCTTTCTGTTCCACCAGGTTCTCAGAGGCCTTGCCACATTTTAATTCACAAATTCCTGGATTTGTTCCTTCAAAAAATACTTGGTGAGCACCTCCCATATTTCTGGTGCTATTTTAAGTGCTTAAGATTTATGCACATATAAAACACAAATTCCTGCCTCGTGGTACCCCCATCATAGCTAGATCACACCAGTGCAGGATGACTCTGCCGGAAGAACTATTACAGTTCCCAGGGCTATGAGATCTCCTAACCACATGGTATAAAAGATGTGTGCAAGGTCATGGGTACTAACTTGAAAATTATATGTTATTAGTGGTGTTATTTTATTTTATTAGCTTATTTTTTATTTTGAGAGAGAGAGAGAGAGAGAGAGAGAGAGAGAGAATGAGTGGGGGAGAGGAGGCAAGGAGAGAGGAAGAGAGAGAATCCCAATCAGGCTCCATGCTATCAGTGAGGAACCCAAGCCGGGGCTCAATCTCATGATCAGTGAGATCTTGACCTGAGCTGCAATTGAGTCAGATGCTTAACTGACTGAGTCACCCAGGTGCCCCTGTTTTATTTTACTTTAAAGATTTATTTATTTTTAAGTAATCTCTACACCCAACATGAGACTCAAATTTACAACTCCAAGATCAAGAGTCACATATTCCACTGATTGAGCCAGCCAGGTGCCCCTATGGTGTTCTATTTTAGACATAACTTCCTCTCAGCAGTATTTTTATACCTTAGTTTTCTTTTTTTGGAGAATTTTTTAAGTGTATTTATTTATTTTGAGAGAGAGAGAGAGAGAGAGAGAACACATGAACAGAAGAGAGAGAGAGAGAGAGAGAGAATCCCAAGCAGGCTCTGTGCTGATAGCACAGGGCTCAATCCCATGAACCATAAGATCATGACCTGAGCTGAAATCAAGAGTAGGATGCTTAACTGACTGAGCCACCCAGGCACCCTTACATTTTAGTTGTCTTAAAGTTACATAAGTTAATCATTAAATTAGTTTTTCAAAGAAGTTTAAGTGAAGTAACTTAGTCCTTTTCTTCTAAACTCTTGAAATACCCAGATGTAACTTCTGTCCAGATTCTTTGGCAGTGACCATCTTATAACTCTTTCTCTGAAGGTCTTCCCGTAATCCTTGCCTTGCTTTTGACTCCTGCTCTGCCACTGACCAACCTCTCTCTTTTCTTTCACCCACTTCATCTCAGTTGTGTCACCTTCCTCCTTAGTGTTGGGGGTGTAGGTTGAGTGCAGGGAGTCCAGCCTTGTGAAGAAAAAAAGGGTTGAAGTCAGGCCCCAGCTCTGCCCCCCTCCCATTGTGCATCCTTGGGCAAAGGTACCACTTGAGCCTGCTTTCTCATCTCTTCAGGAGAATAACAGTGCCCCATAGATTTGTTCCAAGACTTCAAAGAGAAGATAAATGAAGGTGCTCAGAAGTGGGTTATTCCTTCTCCTGGAGGATGTTCAGAGACATTATGCTTCAAATATTCTAAAACTAACCATTAGTCCTCAAGTCTCTTGTGACAATTAAAAAAAATTGTTTTTAATGTTTATTTTTGAGACAGAGAGAGAGAGAGAGAGAGTGAGTCAGGGAGGGGCAGAGAGAGAGGGAGACTCAGAATCCAAAGTAGGCTCCAGGCTCTCAGCTGTCAGTACAGAGCCCGACGTGGGGCTTCAACTTATGAACCATGAGATCATGACCTAAGCCGAAGTTGGACGCTTAACTGACTGAGCCGCCCAGGTGCCCCAGTATATTTTTCAATATAGATAGATAAAGAAATAGATGTGGTTTTAAATACATACACATACATATATACATCCACATATATGTATACACATATACATACATAAATACATAAATATATTCCCTAGCCCTGTTCAATGGTAGGGCCTGAGAAAAGCAACACAATAGCAATAGCAATCAGCACCCAGATATTGAGTTCCAAATACCATTCACCACTAAAAGGAAACAGGGCTACTTGGAGAACTGGTTGATTACAGGACAGGTGCTGGTAATGTACAAGATAAGCTTGAACATTTTGTTAAAGCAGTAAGGGAGAAAGTACTCAAAGACTGAAAAATTTGTCAAAATTACGTAGAAGCTAGATTGTAGGGGTTCCCACTAGACAAATATGTGAATATTTGAGCATTAAAAATAAAAATTGAAAATAACAGGTATTTAGTCAGTTGATCCAAACAGTAAACCATGAGCCATACTGACATTAATGATCTGTTTGACTCGTCACAAAACTGCATTCCCTTAGCTGTAGTCTTTGGTTTTGGGATTAGCACACAACCTATGTAAGGTCAATCAGATCATTACTAGGAATTGATATGTGGCTATAATGAAAAGTTCATTTTTACTAGGGTCCCTGAACTGGAGGATGTAAATATGGGCTACTGGTGGCCATCTTGCCTACCACATGGAAGGAATAAAGCCAAGGGGTGATAAGCAGAATTGAAAATTAGAATCAGAAAACCTAAAGACTTCACTTGATCCTCTGGATCCAGTTGGTCAGGAGCTAGTTACCTCCCTGGGTTTCCCTGGGTGGATAACTGTGGGGGATATTTTCTTTCTTTCCTCCCTCCCTTCCTCCCTTCATCCCTTCCTCCCTCTTTTCTTCCTTCCTCCTTCCTTCCCTCTCTCCTTCCTCTCTCCCTACTTCTTTCTTTCTTTCTTTCTTTCTTTCTTTCTTTCTTTCTTTCAAAAAAATTTTTTAAATGTTTTTATTTATTTTTGAAGGAGACAGAGCATGAGTGGGGGAGGAGCAGAGAGAGAGGGAGACACAGAATCCGAAGCAGGCTCCAGGCTCTGAGCCGTCAGCACAGAGCCTGATGCGGGGCTCGAACCTACAAACTGTGAGATCATGACCTAAGCCGAAGCCGGATGCTCAACCGACTGAGCCACCCAGGCGCCCCTCTTTCTTTCCTTCTTTAAAAAAAACTTGTTTGGGTTGAATTTCTACCACTTGTCTCTAAAAGAGTTCTACTACAGAAAGATTGACACTTAAAAAGATAATTTCAGTCAGTTGAGCATCCAGCTCTTGAATTCGGCTCAGGTCATGATCCCAGGGTTGTGGGATTGAGCCCCGAGTTGGGCTCCGTGCTGAGTGTGGCACCTGCTTAAGATTTTCTCTCTCTCTCCCACTGCCCCCTCCCCCACTCTTGTTCTCTCTTTCTCTAAAATAATAATAATAAAAAAGATTATTTTAGTAAAATAGGTAGGTGGATAAAGAGAAGTATGGTATGGAACAGAGAAAGGGGTATTTAGCCCAACCTGGAACTTCAGAGTAGATTTTCTGGAGAGCCTGGGGTCAGTCTTGCCCACCTGAGTCTTTCAGGCAAAGGAAGCTTCAGGGTGCCTCAGGGATCTGTAACACACTGACAGAACCTCAACAGTGAGATTGTATCTCCAACTCCAGCCTTCTGGAAACCATGGAGACGAGGCAGCTTCCAGCTGTGAAGCCAGAGAGGTGCCTCTAGGAAGCTGCCCTTGCTCATGAAGTGGTCTCACCCCCAGAGTTTGGCCTCTCTCCCAGATATGCTCCCTTGAGGACACTCATTCTCCCAGGAGATTTAGTGTCAACTGGACGTTAAGTACCAGATGCTGGAGATAGAGCATTGGGAAAGATGGACAGGATCCCCAATCTCAGGAGCGATAGATAATTAAGCCACAAGTTAAAACACAGTGTGAAAAGTGCATGACTGGGGAAGTAAAGGCACCAGTCCCAGCCTGGAAGACTTGCACGGAAACAGGAAGACAAGAGAAAAGGAGGCATAGAGTGCAAGTATTTTTAAGGTATTTATTGATTTCTTGATTTACTTATGTGTGCGTGTATTTCAGAGTTTTTAATCATTTTGAAAACACATAACAGAAAAAGATAAAAATAAACAAGGGGAAGCTACAGAAATTTAAAAAGCCTATTATTCCTCCTGGTTCCATAAAGTTGGGGAGCATTCACCTTAAAAATCTCTGATTATGCTCCACCCTGACTAAATAGCTGATGACCACCTACTATCAACATAAGAAAGTCATAGGCCTTACATACTATGTTCCCCAAGTGCCTGACTGATGCCATCTCCTGTGACTCTCACTTGCTTATCTCATGCTCCAGCCACGGAGCACTGCAGTCCATACCCTTTTGCACCTACTTCCTCTGTACCTGTTACTTCCACCGCCAGGAAAGACTTCCCTACCCAGCTCGCATGAATGTCATTTTCCTTTTTTAAGGTTTAAAAAAAATTTTTTTTAATGTTTATTTATTTTTGAGAGAGAGAGAGAGAGAAAATGAGAGCAGGGGAGGAACAGAGACACACACACACAGAATTTGAAGCAGGCTGCAGGCTCTCAGCTGTCAGCACAGAACCTGAAGCAGGGCTCGAGCTCACGAACCATGAGACAATGACCTGAGCAGAAGTCGGACACTTAACTGACTGAGCCACCCAGGTGCCCCTCCTGTTTAAGGTTTTTAAATGAAAAGTTCTCTGCAGATGACTTCTTGTTCCTCTGTGAAGTGGGAGCCCAGCACATCTGATGTGAAGATTGAGGGCAAAAGGTTGAAAAAAGGGGTAAAGGTTTGAAATCGTTTAGTATGATGGGAGAGGAAGTTAGCTAAATGAGAGAGTGGCTGATTTAAGCTGCATGACGCTGGGGGCCTTGTCTCTTTGGTTCATTGAAGTGTCCCAAGTGTTTCAGAGAGTGTGTGGCACATGGTAGTCACTTAAATATCTACGGAATAAATGAATACATTAGTTCCAGGTGTTGTTGGAGTTGACCATTAGCTATAGACCATGAGGTCACGGTGGCACCAACATACTCAATGTACACATCAGTGGCCAAGGAGGGAAAGAAAACTGTGAAAGGGCTCAGGATTGAGCCTCCTTCAACTGAAATAGTTTTATGGATTCAAGGAGCTTGAGGGCCAAGCCCCACATCTGCCACACCCAAGCCACACAATAAGGGTTTCTAATCCCTATCATGTGCCCGGATCAAGGGGGAAAACCTCTCATTTTATATTCAGGCCAAGTTCCCACCAGTAACAAGACTAAATTTCTGGTTTGGAAGGGGCCATGGGACTGCCCAGGGAGAGCAATGTACAGCTGGCCACATGCCAGGAGTGGCACAGTCTCCCCTTGGTTGATCTGCCCCAAATTCAGAATATACCATGAAGACATTTTCCTGCTGCTTCTGCTCTGGGTCTTCTTTGAGACCCTGCTAAGCCATTCTCTGAATTACTCCTTCCGTTACACACCAAACCCCTTTTTGCCTCCTTTCAGAGTGAGCCCCCCAGAAACCTTATTGGATAGCTTTCTGAGCCCCTTCGTAGGTGATCTGTTGGGCATTTCTCTAGACTTGCCCTAGAACCTTCCCCAGGTCATTTCCTTGTTGGAAATTTCCTGGGTGGCTCACATGGCAGTTTCCTAAATGCTCAACAGTATTACCTTTGAAGTTTTGCTTCTTTGGTCCTTCACCAAAAAAGCAAGAGTCCATTTTTGCTTTGAGCTGTGATATCTCTGGAAATCTGCTCTGATACTGTACCTGTGTCAGAGACTCTTGGGTCCTATGGGCCAGCTCCCACCAGGCAGCTGTTTCTAGAAGTCCTGGCTGGGAGTTAACGTTCCAGGAAGTATGGAGGCTGGTCCATAAGAGTCCATATTGTCATCAGAAGGGGTTAGGAGGTGAAAGACTAAAGACTTGCTGAGATCTTGGGGTCACAGAAGGTAAACCCCTTGACATACAGCTGGTCCTAAATGGGGAGGAGAAGGAGCAGGAGTGGGAGAGAGGATCCAAGGTGGGCCTGGATAGACCTGAGCCAGAGCTTTGGGCTTGGTTTGGGGCAGAATTTGTAAGGGTGGAGGCTAGGCCATAGGGTGTGGTGGCTCTGGAGCTGGGGAAGCAACAGGGATTCTTTAGCCTGCATTTGAACTTGGAAAGTCATGAGAGATTCTTTGAATGAGACAGAGGGAGACCCTCTTGGAAATCAGCTACAAGACACCAGACAGTAGCTACCCGACTAACTAGGCAGAGAGAGGAGACCCCACAAATTCTGGCCTATTTCTAAAACATTCTGCAGATGTTTCTCCTCAAGGTCTTGGCATCATAGTGCTGCCAAGTGTCGTGCCGCCTCTGGTTTGCCTTTGTTCCTCCAAGAGGAACGGCCTGAAGCATTCTGCTTGTCATCATGTGACTCCAAAGCAGTATTTCTCGATGGGGGGCAGCTTTGTCCCCGAGGGCCATTTGATAACATCCGGAGACATTTTTAGTTGTTATACCTGAGGGGGTGTATTGGCATCTAGTGAGCAGAGACCAGGAATGCTGCCAAACAGGCTACAATGCACAGCATGGCCCTTCACAACAAAGAATTATCCAGTCTGAAATGTCAGTAGTGTCAGGGCTCAGCTGGTTAAGCAACTGACTCTTGATTTTGGTTCAGGTCATAATCCCAGAGTAGTGGGATCAAGCCCCGTACTTGGGATTCGCTCTCCCAAATCCTGCTTCAAGTTAGAATTCAGATGGTTATCTAGCCTCAGTTATCTGAAAGTGATTTTTCCTTTTCTTTCTTCTTCCAAGAAAGCTTATCTCTCCAGAAGCTCTTTAAAATCAGGGCTGAGGAGGGGTGCCTGGGTGGCTCAGTCAGTTGAGTCAGCTGTGCTGACAGCTCAGAGCCCGAAGCCTGTTTCGGATTGTGTGTCCCCCTCTCTCTCTGTCCCTCTGCCGCTCATGCCCTGTCCTCTCTCTCTCTCTCTCAAAAACAAATAAACGTTAAAAAAAAGTAAAATAAAATCAGGGCTGAGGAAAAAGGCTACCGGCCTCCACAAGCCTGGTTGTTGAGTCTTCCCAGAGGCTGGCCTCAGGTACCCTCAGGTGAGCATGAAATAAAGGTAAGCAAGATAAGCCTGGGCTTAGCAGTGAAAAGACTCAGAGAGAATCCCATGGTTAAGAGGAAGTGAGGGGCACCTTGGGGTAGATACAGTCCAAGGGCATGGGGGATCTTGGTGGTAAAGATGAGAAAGCTGATGCTGGGGGCAAAAGGAGGATAAATGAAGGTTAGGAAGGCCCAGGGGCAAGGGGGGCTCTGAAGGCAGTGTGGATAAGACCATCATTGGGTGTAAACAAAAGGAGTGTGGGAACGTGGGGGCCAATAACAGAGCAGCTGCTAATTGCAGACAGAAGGCCAGTGATGCTGTAAATGGAATGATGAGAAGACGGGACTTGCTGAGAAGTCAGGGTCCACCAAGAAGAGGGACAAAGAGGGAGAATAGCTCAGTTATGAGGCAGGCCCAGTGCAGGCAATGGGCCTCCTGAGGTACTCCAGAGGTACATAGGCAGAGGTTGAAAAACAGGCCAGAGTTATAAAAGGTTCCTACAGAGAAGCCAGTAAGTGGTCTCCAGGAGGGTCTGGGGAGACCAGAATCAGAAATGATTCAGCCAAAGGAGATGTGGAAACCAAAGTGGACAGAGAGAGGGAATGGCATCTTCCAGAGGCTCCCTAAACAGCAGAAGGTCAGCTTCCTCAATTGTTATTTCACATACCTCACAGCAGGGATTTTGATAAAACAGTTGCCAAAAGCTGCCCTTATCAGAGATGGGAGTAGTAGCCAGGAGCAGAACACAGACCCAACATTCTTCACGTTCCCCCATATGCCTGACTTCACACTGCTCCTTCCCCCCC
>NC_064809.1:80943276-80996147 GCF_023721935.1 Panthera uncia
TCCTAGAGCTGCATTGGCAATGAAAGGAAGAATAATACAGAAAAGGAGGAAAAGAGATTCATCGTCATTTCAGAGGAAAAAGTAGGTCCCAAGCAAACTCAGCTTATTTCAGGCAAGCTTTCCAAGCTGGGATCCAGGAGGTTGGGTTACATGTAATAAAGGTAGAAGCAAAGAGATCTTATAAGTGACTGAGTAGAATGGCCCTTTGGAGGAGACAGTTGGGAAATTAGAATCTGAGAATTGTAAGAATTATTATTCAAGGTCCATGGTCAATAGCAAGAATATAAGGCTCTTGTGTGAATAATGCCTTATCATTTACTAAGTGCTTTCAGGTACATTATCCCACGTGCTTCTTACAACCACTCGGTGAGGTAACAAGCCAGATGCTATCTCTGAGGAGAAATCTGAACCATAAGGAAGTTAACCCACTTCTCCAAAATCAGGACCCTGAAGTCCCACCTTCCTATAAAACCAACCAATGCTGTCCATTTCATTCCACACTTCCTCCAAGGGGGCAAGACCCATTCATTGCCCAATTCCTTCTCCCTGTCCGGTGGATGGCCAAAGCCAGCAATCTGAGAAGAGCCACTTGGCTCTGAGTGCCTTCCTATGATCTTCCCCCTAAAGGACTTTGTATTATAAAAGGAGATATATGCTCTATCCACCGATATCCTCAGATATTGTGGGCCTGGGACCTCATGAAAAGGAGAGATTAAATTTACCCTCAGAAAACTCAGGTTGAATAGGCAGAAACTTACTGCTAAAAAGCAAGCAACAGATAAGAGGCTGGGACCCAATTTTAGCTTTCCTTTCTCTAGATGATCCCAATGTTCATTATTGACATATAATAGGACTTCATAAATTATTGGAGCTCTCTATTCCTATTTCTTTTCTCTTTTTTATTATTTTAACTACCATTTAGTAGAATTAACTTTTCTGTTGGTGTACAGTTCTGTGGATTTTAACACCTACATCGGTTATTGTAGCCTACAAATCAGGATACAGAACAAATCGCTACAATCAGGATACAGTTCAATCACCCCTCAGACTCCCTCATGCTGTCCTTTTAGAGTTACCCTGAACCACCCCTACCAGTGGCAATGACTGATCTGTTTTCCATCACTGTAGTTTTGTGTCCATCCCACATGCTAAACATGTGCAACCCCATCCCAAGGTCTCCAAAGTAGCATCCTGTTACGGCATCAGTTCAAAGCATGAAATCTCATCTAAATTTCATCAGCTCCCAGATTCCAAACCTCATGACATCTTATTTCATGGAATCAGGTGTGGATGAGCTGTCTGGTCATAATTCTTCTCCATCTGGAGACCTATGTAATTAAAGAAGTTATCTGTTCCCAAAGCAAAATGAATGGTGGTCTGGGCATAGGATAACATTTATAGAAATTCTGGCTCAAAAAGAGGGAAAATGGAAGGTATAAAAAAGTCACCAGGGCAAAGCAGTTTTGACATGCAGTCAGGCAAACCCGCTTAGGTCTCAAGGCCTGGGCATAATCCTTTGTGGCTCTGGGTTCTCCATACTCTGTGCTCTTGGCACCACCCTCTGGGCACTGTGGTTCACCCTATGAGTCATCTTTCCTTTTCTTATAAGTTCGCATGCATGCATTTGCAGCTGAATAGCTTCAGCTAATTTATTAGCTTCAGCTAATTTATTGCCAGTTGAAATTTGGGGTTTGACAGTCTTCTTTCATTTCATTAGTCTCTCTATCCCTTTCAGCCCAAGCTGGCAAGCGTTTCTGCTGAACTAGAGTTCTCAAGAATCTTGTGGGTTTTGCTCAGTTTTACCTATGGTGCAACCAGCTGGGGACAGAGGGGCAAGATCATGTGGCCAAAGTCCACTGGTAGAGACTGAGCAGATTCTCTGAATAAATGGGGGAAAAATCCCCCAAGAGGGCGCTATGTGACATGTATCTCTAGTATTGGAGGGAGGGGCATATCCTTACTAACATTTCAAAGCGCATATATTCTTTTATTTTTTGTTAAAAAATTTTTAGTGTTTATTTACTTTTGAGAGAGAGAGAGAGAGAGAGAGAGAGAGAGAGAGAGAGAGAGAGAGAAAGTGGGGCAGGGGCAGAGAGAGAGAGGGAGACACAGAATCCAAGCAGGTTCCAGGCTCCAAGCGGTCAGCACAGAGCCCGATGAGGGGCTCAAACCCACAAACCGTGAGATCATGACCTAAGCCAAAGTTAGATGCTTAACCGACTGAGCCACCCAGGTGCCCCTCAAAGCATATATATTCTAAAGCAAGATCCAACTGTTATTAAAAGTACTGGTTTTGTTTCCAATAAAACTTATCAATACATCAATCATGAAATTTATGGGAACTATAGTTAAAGATGAAGAAGAAAAGAAAAATCAAAAGAAATCCCACCACTTAATGATAACATCTGTTAATGTTGTGTTATACATTCTTTTTATGACTCCACCCTCTGTAAACATTTTTAAAAACAAAAATATGATCGTACAGTGCAACCAGTTTTACGACTATCTTTTTTCACTTAACAGTAGTTATTTCTAGGGGCGCCGGGGTGGCTCAGTCGGTTAAGTGTCTGACTTCGTCTGACTTCGGCTCAGGTCATGATCTTGCGGTTTGAGAGTTCGAGCCCCACGTTGGGCTCTGTGCTGACAGCTGGGAGCCTGGGACCTGCTTTGGATTCTGTGTCTCCCTCTCTCTCTGCCCCTTGCTCACTCACACTCTCTCTCTCTCAAAAATAAACAAACGTTAAAAACAAACAATAGTTATTTCTATGTCACTTATATTTTTCTCTAATATATTTCTTTAATAATTTTGATAATTACATATTCCCTTATATGTATAAATCATAATTTATAACTTAATGAATATCAAGTATGTTCACATTTAAACATTTGATTAATGGGGTGCCTGGGTGGCTCAGTTGTTTAAGCGTCCAACTCTTGATTTTGGCTCAGGTCATGATCTCACAGTTCGTGGGATTGAGCCCTGCGTTGGGCTCTGCACTGAGGGCATAGAACCAACTTGGGATTCTCTCTCTCCCTCTCTGTCTGCTCCTCCCCCCCACCACACACACTCTCTCTCTCTCTCTCAAAATAAATAAATGACTTAAAAAAAATTTGATTAATGAACAGAAGATACAATCACACTATTGTTTAAGATCCATTTCTTCAATAACAAGAATGTTTAATATTTTTTACATTTACTTTCTAGTGATGTTTTTCTATAAATTGTACTTAGAGCTGAGGAGACTTCCATGTGTTGTTTATTATATGCATTTTCCTGTGTGCCAGGGATGTTAATTCATTGTCTATTAAACATATTGAAATCTTTCCTTCCAATTTTCTTTTGGTTATGTTTAGAGTATTTTTTGGTAAGAAAGAAGATTTTTTTTTTATCCCTCACACAAGAAAGAAGATTTTAATTTTTAGTCTATCTGTAGATACTGTCTGTATCTTCCTTTATCCTATATATGTTTTATATAATCCATCTGAAAGGTATGTTTGTGTATTGTGTGAGATAGGGATCTAAACTTTTTCCCTACTTGGACAGCCCATTGTCTCAGCACCCATTCACTGAAAAATCAGTATTTTCCACTCATTTGAAATGTACTGCATTTTCATATATATGTGGGTTTATTTGAGGGACTCTGTTTTGTTCTCCAGAGGTATTTGTCAATTTCTGAGATAGTGCCATAGGATTTTAATAATAATAATAATATATATATTTAATAATAATAATTTTATGGTTTTGATTAATAAGGCAACCCTTCCCCTTTCCTTCTTCCCAAATTTATTTTATTTTATTTTTAACAATTTTTAATGTTTATTTATTTTTGAGAGAGAGAGAGAGAGACAGAGCACAAGTGGGGGAGGGGCAGAGAGAGAGTGAGACACAGAATCTGAAGCAGGCTCCAGGCCCCGAGCTGTCAGCACAGAGCCCAATTCAGGTCTTGAACCCATGAACCACGAGATCATGACCTGAGCCAAAGTTGGATGCTTAACTGACAGAGCCAACTAGGTGCCCTGTATTTTATTTTATTTTTAAAGTTTATTTATTTATTTTTAGAGAGAGAGAGAGAGAGCACATGTGGGAGAGGGACAGAGAGGAGAGACAGAATCCCAAGGAGGCTCCATACCATCATCATAGAGTCCCATGCAGGACTCAAACTCACAAACCGTGAGATCATGACCTAAGCCAAGATTCAGTCAGATACTTACCTGACTGTGCCGCCTGGGAACTCCAATTTTACTTTTTTAAGTTTTATTTCTTTATTTCGAGAGAAAGAGCGCTTGGGTCTGTGAGTAAGGGAGGGACAGAGAGAGAGATCCCAAGCAGGTTCCGTGCCCTCAGTGTAAAGCCTCATGCAGGGCTCAGTCTCATGACTATAAGATCATGACCTGAGCTGAAATCAAGAGTCAGACACTTAACCTACTGAACCAACCAGGCGCCCCCCAAATTTGTTCTTTTAAATCAGTAGTTCCCAAGGAGGTAATTTTGCCCACCAAGGGACATTTGGCACTATCCAGAGGCATTTTTGGTTGTCACAATGGAGACGGGCTGGCTAGTGGTATTTGGTGGGTAGAGGCCACAGGTGCTTCTAAAAATCCTATTATGTACAGAACAGCCTCCTACAACAAAGAATTATCTGGCCCCAAATGTCAATTGTGGCAAAGCTAAGAAAGCCTTGTAGATTAACTTTATTATCAATTTGTCAAGATCCCAAATAAATAAAATTTGAATTCTGAATGGGACTACATTAACTTTGTGAATTCCTTTTGGCAGAATGATAAGTGTGTGTCTTCCTGTCCAGGGACATTCAGTTCTGCAGTAACTCCATATAGCTCCCTAAAAATCACTGTACTATGCACAAGTACATGGTGCAATCCACAGGGTTTATTGGGAATTGGGTTTAGGGACAACGCTGAAACTCTTTTTCCAAAACACGTTTCTTAAAAAGAGGAGCCTAATGAAAACTATAACATAGTTGAATGGTTAAGAAATATATAGATACTGCAATAAATATGGCATCTCACCTTGAGAAAGACCTGAAGTTTGCCTGTAGAAGGATTGTAGCTTGTGAGTAATTGTAAATGATGGAAGGAGGATCATGTGAAATATGATGGAAAGTTCTAACACCAGATGTGGAGGACTGTGGCTCATTGCCCTTTACTGGGCATTGAGGTTGAACAAGACAGTTAAGCCATCTTTTCTGGCCTTAAATCCTCGGACATAATTTTCTGACTTTGAAATGTAGGTCCTTTGAGGCATGCATTTATAATAAATAGCTGTTTCACAGAAATTGACCTTTTGATCCAATGTGTAGAATTGCTCCATTAACCTCTGTATCACTGCTGGAAATCCTTTTGTGGCTTTCTCGTCTGCACAGACAGTTGAATGGAAGTTGTAGTGGTGTCTGAACCCACTAAACCAGCCACTCAAAGGAGCCACATCTGCAGGATTTGGTGATTTTCTCATTAGCGTCTTCATAGTTGGATAGTGCTTTAGGTTTGATTATTGGAAAGGTGTTCATGATTGTTGTTTGTGTGCATGTATTCCTACACAGCTGGGTTCAGCTGGATGCAGTTCTCTGTGTCCACCTAGTGTTTCTGGCACAGGACATTGTGCATTAGCAAATGGGAAATTTGGATTTTGTCCTAATTATCCTAGAACATATTCATCTCATTGGAATAAATTCACATTTTCAAAACAAGTGTTACAACAGAACTGACTGTATGTTCTTTTTTTAAAAGTGAAATTCCTTTATTTTATTTTTTAAGTGTTTAGTTATTTGTTTTGAGAGAAAGAGAGAGAGTGAGTGGGGGAAGGGCAGAGACAGAGGAAGGGAGAATCCTAATAAAGCCCCATGCTGTCAGCGCTTAACCAACTGAGCAACTCAGGTGCCCCCAAATTGCTTGATTTTAAAATAAAGCGTATTTTGTATTAATTATAATTTATGTATGACATTTTGTATATGCATTACAAAAAATACAAAATACAGGAGTGCCTGGGTGGTTCAGTGGGTTGAGCATCAGATTCTTGATTTCAGCTCAGGTCATGATCTCACCATTCATGATATCCAGCCCCATGTAGGGCTCTGTGCTGGCAGCATGGAGCCTGCTTGGGATTCTCTCTCTTCCTCTCTCTTTGCCCCTCCCCCACTGGCACATGCTCTCCCTCTCTCAAAATAAATAATAAATAAATTAAAAAGTACAAAATACAGCAAGTACAGAATAGTCATGAAGAAAAATAATCTACAGTCCTATCGGCAAGAGATAATTATGATTTATTTTTTATTTAATTTAATTTATTTATTTTTAAAGTTCATTTACTTTGAGAGAGAGAGTGAGTAGGGAAAGGGGCAGAGAGAGAAGAGAAAGAGAAGCTCAAGCAGGCTACACACTGTCAGCATGAACCCAATCTCACAGACCACGAGATCATGACTTGAGCCAAAATCAAGAGTGGGTCACTTAACTGACTGAGCCAACCAGGTACCCCATTTTTATTTTTTATTTTTATAAATATATATATTTTTAAATTTTGGGTTTGTTTGTTTGTTTGTTTATTTAAATGTAATCTCTACACCTACCATGGGGCTTGAACTCACAACCCTTATATCAAGAGTTGCATGCTCTCCAGACTGAGCCAGCCAGGCGTCTCTAGATAATTATGATTTAAATTTTGGTATATTCCTTCCAGATTTCTTTATAATGCTTATGTTTATATAGTTGAACTCATACTGTATATATAGTTTTATATCTTGCTGTTTTTCAGTTCACATAAGCAATTTCCCATTTAAATCTCTAGTTTTTCATGTCATGAATTTAATAACTGTGTAATAATCTATTAATAAGTCAATATACTTTTTAACCTACTGTGGACCATTTAGGTAATTAGCAACATTTCACTATATACATAATGGCTCAATGAACATTTTTGTGCCATTGTGTATTTTGTAATTTGCATATTTTTAAGGTTTGGATTACAGAAAGTAAAAAGGCTAATGCAAATGGTAAAACATGAAGGATCTTGATGAGTGTTCTCAAAATATTTTTTTAAAGAATTATACTAATATACAATGCCTGTCGTGTTTAGTTACACTAGTTTATCTCTGGTTCATTGGCTTTTAACTAAAATTATTAACCAGAATGTGCCCTTAGTTTTCTTCTAGCTCTTCCCTGACCAGTTGAAGCCCTAACCCAAATCCTCCAGCAAATATCTTTGACATCCTGGAGCCACTTGCCAAGGAAAACCTCATTCTCATTGACCCTCTTCTCTGCTATAGTCTCCACTCCCGAGCTCTGACAGAGGAATATTATATGTGGGAGTCAATATCACTTAAAGTTGACAGTTGGGACCTCAGCTGTCCAATGCTACTCTAGGTCTCTACTCAGGCTCCTGTCATATTCCCAAACACCCATTTCACATGCTCATTCTTCCCCTTTCTCTCAACTCCCACCACCCATTTTCTTCCCTTTAAGGAGACAATTCTGCCTTCTAATTCACTGAGAAATCAGAGTCATTGGTCTGGATCTCTCAGTTTCCCTCCTCATATCCCACCTACTTGTCAGCAGCTCCTCATGCTTATTGGCTTCTCCACAGAAGATGGGAATAATGGGATCTCTCTTCTGCCATCCTGGCCATGAAGCCCACCTTTTCAGCTCCTCAGTGACCCTGACTGATCAATTTTCTATTCTCTCATTAATACCTCCTCTATCTTCTGATCCCCTAATTCAAATACCCTCCTCTATTCTCTCTTTCCCCATGCCCACTCTCCACCCCAAGGTCTTTATTATATAGATTGCTATATACTCTTTCCACTAATTTCTTCTCCTCCTCCTACCAGGTAGGTCTATGTCCTTCTTTGCCCAATTTGCAGGAATACATTGTTGGGGTAATAGATTGACTTGATACTTCTGTAAAACAATTTGGCCATAAATAACAGGGCTAAAGCATGGCCCCTTGGCCACCCCTTTGTCAGATAAACACCATTGCTATCAAACTTTTGCTTTTCATTTACATACACTCACAAACACACATACACTCAGAATATGTACAGTTGATTTTTTTTTTTACATAAAGGGTATCTTTTGGTTCATATTCTACATCATGCCACTTTTATCCAGCAATATAGCTTATCAATCTACCCATATTAATACATGTAGATTCACTCTGTCCTTTTTAACTTCTGCATAGTATTCCATTAAATTGACATGCCATTGGGGGGGGCAATGAAATTTTGTTTCCCATTTTCTATTATTATAAACAATACTACAATGAGCCTCCTTCTATAAACCTCATTGTATATACGTGCAAATGATTTTCTAGTACATACCTAGAAATGAAAAAAAACTAAATTGTATTTTAAAAAGGGGTGCTTGCCTGGCTCACTTGGTAAAATGTGCAACTCTTGATCTCAGGGTTGTGAGTTCAAGCCCCATTCTGGGTGTAGAGATTTCTTAAAAAAAAAAAAATAGTACATACCTAGAAATGGAATTTCTGGTCACATTTCCCCTCTGTGTACTTATTATTTATTTATTTTTAAATTTTAATTTAAAAAACTTAATGGAAAACACACGTGCACAGTGAAAAAAAAAAAGAATTCAATAAAGGAGATGTACAATGAAAAGTAAGTTTTTACCTCAGAAATATCTGCTAGTTCTCCAGTTCTCTTCCCTAGAAGCAATCTCTATTACTAATTTCTTGGATAACATAAATATTGCTTTATGGCACATTCTGTTGTGTACTTTGTTTTTTTTTTTAATATCTCAAACATACAGAAAAGCTGAAAATACAGTATAAAAAACTGTTTTCTTTCTGAATTATTTGAGAGCAAGTTGCTAACATGATGCCACATCACCCTTGAATACTTTAGTTGTATTTCCTACCAACAAGATCATTCTACATAACCGTTCTATATAAGCCGTCAGTATCAGGACATTAACGTCGTTACCTCACTACCATCTAATCTTAGACCCTATTTGACTTTTGCCAATTGTCCCAATATTGTTCTTTGTAGGCAAAGATCCAGCTCAGAATCACATTTTGTATTTACTTGCCCTGTTTTACTTTCCTTCAGTCTGAAACAGTTTCCCAGTCTTTCCTTGATTTTCATGACCTAAACACTTTTGAAGATTACAGATCAGTTCTGCTGTGCAACGCACTTCAGTTTGGGTATGTTTGCTCTTTCCTCAGGGCTGGATCCACACCAGGCTTCGTTGGCAGGAATATCACGCAGGGGAAGCTATTTTCCTCTCACCGTATCCACTCAGGCAGTGTATGATTTCAATTTGTCCCATTACTGACAAAGTTCACTTCCATTACTTGATTCAGGTGGTGTCTGAGAAACTTCTCCACTATAAAGTTACTTTATTTTCCTTGGTAATTAATAAATATTTTTGTGGGGAGGTAACTGTGGAAATGTGTAAATATTCTATTGCCCATTAACTAGTGAATATCAATATGGACTCATGGTTTCCTGTTTTATTCAACTGGTTCTTTTCTATTAACTTTAGTATTTATTTTGATGTTCAGTTCTTCACCTGTTCAACCAGTGAGCCCTCACTTCAAACCACCTTCTGTGTCCAGTTGTTGTGTCCTTGTCATTTTTTTTTTGAGCATTGCTTTACTTTCTGGCACAAAAGTGTATTCCAGGCTTATCTTGTACTTTGGCTGCCTCAACCCTGAAATCAATATCTCATTTCCTTGTAGTGGAGAATGGTATTTAGAGTCAGGGTCTGGGTGCTATAGGTGTTTCGTGGTTATTGGAATGTTGCTGGTCCCAGGCCCTCTCAGTGAGAGTTAGGGAACATATGCATATATTCACATACACACACAAACATACTCATTTTATTAAATTTTTTCACTTTTTAATTTGGAGAGAGAGAGCTAGTGGAAGAGAGGGACAGAGGGAGAGACAGAAACCTAAGCAAGCTCCACGCTGACACGGGCTCAGTCCCACAACCCTGGGATCATCACCTGAGCCGAAATCAAGAGATGGGTGCTCAACTGACTGAGCCACCCAGGCGTGCCTCAAACACACTCATTTTAAAACCTCTATAATCGGTGCGCCTGGGTGGCTCAGTTGGTTGAGTGCCGACTTCAGCTCAGGTCACGATCTGACTCTGGGTGTGAGACCTGTGTAGGGCTCTGTGCTGACAGTTTGGAGCCTGGAGCCTGCTTCGGATTCTGCGTCTCCCTCTTTCTCTACCCCTCCCCTGCTCATGCTCTGTCTCTGTCTCTCAAAAGCAAATAAATGTTGATTTTTTTTTAAATCCCTATTATCTATCTATCTATCTATCTATTATCTATCTATCATCTATCTATCATCTATCGAAAAGCTTGACTTTACTCAGATACCTTCAATTACAGTCCAACATCTCAGAGTTCATTCTAGTTTTCACCTTTTCTGTAATTCTTACTCCCTTCTGGGTGGGAACACTTGTTTTCATCTACCTTAGTAGATTTACTTATTTGAGCAAAACCCTCGTATATGACAATTCTCCATTGCCCCTTCCTGTGTGCATATTCCCTTCACACCCCTCTCTGGGCTCCAGGACCTCACACCAGGCAGCCTTCCTTTTTGGACTCCCTCTTTAACTAGCTCGAATCCTGACGTTTCTTTCTGGCTTCTATGGCTCCTGCTATACACCACTACCTCCACCCAGCATGCATGCCTACCTTGCTTTAGGACTGAATTATTCAGGAGCAGGCTGGTACAGAAGAGGAAAAGTGAACCTTGTTTTTAAAAATTGTTATTTTAGGAATGCCCAGGTGGCTCAGTCAGTCAAGCATCTGACTCTTGATTTCAGCTCAAGTTATGATCTCATGGTTTTGTGAGTTCGAGCCCCATATTGGACTCCGCATGGGCAGCACAGTGCCTGCTTGGGATCCTCTCTCTCCCCTCTCCCTCTGCCCCTCTCCTGCTCTCTCTCTCTCTCTCTCTCTCAAAATAAATAAATAAACTCAAAGCAATTGTTATTTTATTACTAACTTAAAATGACAACTGTATACATTCTTTTTTTTTAATTTTTTAAAAATGTTTTTATTTATTTTTGAGACAGAGGGAGACAGAGCATGAACAGGGGAGCGGCAGAGAGTGAGGGAGACACAGAATCTGAAGCAGGTTCCAGGCTCTGAGCTGTCAGCACAGAGCCTGACGTGGGGCTCGAACTCACGGCCTGTGCGATCAGGACCCGAGCTGAAGTTGGACTCTTAACCGACTGAGCCACCCAGGTGCCCCTCAGCTGTATACATTCTTATCTTTTAAAGTGGAGCATTACAGATAAAACCAAAGTCCTCTTGTTCATTGTCCCCAATTTTCTCTGCCCATTCTGTCTCCAGAAGTAGCCTACTATTATTAGTTTGATGTGTTAGCATTCTAAACTTAAAAAAATAATTTTACATTCATGCATATGTTCCCCAAGCAAACAATATATGTTAATCTTTAAAATTTTACTCTCTCCATTTTAAGAAAAGCCACTGAGACCTTGAACAAGGCTTACCAGGAGGATTAGTCAGGCCCCTTAGTTTGCCCGTGACAGAAATCCAACTCAAAGGGGCTTACGTAAAAAGAAAACGTATTGGCTCATATACTTGGGAAATTATATGACAGTACAAAGACACTGGGAAAACAGCAAGGGCACAGACCAAGTAATCATGTGCATCTAGGCCAGCAGTCAAAGCATTCCACCCAGAGCAGTGGGAGTGAAACAGCACTGGTAGCAAGATATCCACATACTGACAGCACACAATCACATTGAAGGAGGATGTGATAAACATTTATTAAGAAGAGATTTTGCGGGGCGCCTGGGTGGCGCAGTCGGTTAAGCGTCCGACTTCAGCCAGGTCACGATCTCGCGGTCCGTGAGTTCGAGCCCCGCGTCAGGCTCTGGGCTGATGGCTCGGAGCCTGGAGCCTGTTTCCGATTCTGTGTCTCCCTCTCTCTCTGCCCCTCCCCCGTTCATGCTCTGTCTCTCTCTGTCCCAAAAATAAATAAAAAACGTTGGAAAAAAAAAATTAAAAAAAAAAAAAAAAAGAAGAGATTTTGCAAATTCTAGTTAGTATCCCACAGAACAAGTTTTTGGTTAGCTGAGTAAGGCTACCCCATTGTGCAATTCTAGGTAGCACATTGAAGGGTTGGGTTCCCAGCTCTGTCCAGGAACATTCCAGTGTAGATAATGGAGAAACCACCGATGAAACCCTAAAGATGTTGGCACACAGGACCCTGTTCAAAGAGAAAACATTTATGATGGTAATACCTGACTTTCCTGAGTTATAACGACACGCTAGATCTTAGACCTTCTAATTCTTGTTAATGTCTTTCTAAGTTGTGAATTTCGTTGACAGCAAATTACTGGATCTCTTAAAAGTATCCCTGGTTAACTCTTCCTTAAAAACATTATTTTTAACTCTTTCATTTTGTATATGAGAGTTAATCCATTTGCATTTAATGCTCTATTTGAGAGACATTTTTACTGCCCTCCATTTTATCATGGTTTGCTCTCTCCATTCATTATGTAATTTCTATAGTGGACTTAAAACTCATTTTTCTTTTAACACAATTATTAAATAGGCTTGTCTGAACCATGCATTTTTCCGTGTCAACTTCAAATATTTCAAAATAATTATCATAATATTTTCCTGTAACTGATTGTTACCTTTGAACTTATTTCTGGAGATGATAAAGTACAGAGGTATCTTTGCAAGCCGGTTTCCCAGCCAACCAGAAGTTTCTCTGGTCAATTATAGCCTGGTAGACAGTATGTCTGGACTGCTCACGGAGGTTCAGCTCTGGGTGTAACCTCTCTGCCAGGTGCTTTGACAGTGAACCCTCATCCCTCTCCTGCCGGTATTTCACGGTCTTGTTTTTGCTGTTGTTTCTTTTGGTGTCATATCCAAGAAACTGTGGCCAAGACCAATGTCAAGGAACTTTTCCCCTATATTTTTGTTGAGGAGTTTTAAGGTTTCAGGTCTTACATTTAAGGTATTACATTCAAGTCTTTAATTCATTTCAAGTTAATTTTTGTGAATGGTGTAAGGCAGGAGTCCAATTTCACTCTTTTGCATGCGAATGCCTAGTTTTCCCAGCACCATTTATTGAAGAGACTATCCTTTCCCCATTGAGTATTGGCTCCTTTATCAAATATTTGACCATATATGCATGAATTTATTTCTAGACTCTCAATTCTGTTCCATTGGTCTAGGTGTCTGTTTTTATGCCAGTACCATACTGTTTTGATTACTATACCTTTATAGCACTGGCTCTTATTTTCTTGCTCCACAATATACCTGAAAGAAAGAAAACGTTTTCCTGAATAACAGTGGCTCCTACCCTCCAAGGGAACTATGTATTTCATTACACTATTAACAATTATGCCAGGACAACAAGCATAAACAGTATTGCTCCGGACACACTGGTGCATGTGGGCAGGCAGCCTAATTACAGCCGTGAGTTCAACTGGGGAAAGGGTTTAACTTCCTAAAAGAATGTGTGACTATGTCAGAAAGCCCAGGGGTGTAAGCATCAGTTAGGACCTGGGTAGAAAAATAGAAACCAGCGCACTTATTTTAAGAGAGAGAATTTAACATAAAGAATTGTTAACCAGTGACCGAAAGATTGAAAAGATGAAAGGGAACACTGACATTTTCTGGAGGTGGAACTTCAGGAAGCTGCTACCTCTCCTGGGGCTGAGAAAGGAAGGATGTTGGGATCATGTAGAGCTTCACGCTCCAAAGAGAGACTCCCAGGGAGCTGGCTGGGGCCCTGGCTGGGTGGTGCCGGCGCAGTGGGAGCTCTGAGGTCTCTGCAGCACAAGGACCCAGATCTGTGGGGAGAAGGTGCCAGCTGGCTGGTAGTAGCATCTCTGAAGGGACATAATGAGGCCCATTTAGGGAGTGGAGTGTAGGAAAAAACTACACCTGCAATCAAGTATTGCTGCTGAAACCAAGTGTTGATGGCACGGTGAAGAATGGTTGCTAGGGTGGCACTGACAGAAGCAGAAAGCAAACAGGAAGGAATAAATCCCTCACCTGTCCAGCCTTCCCATCTCCCTATAGAGCCCCTATTAGAAGATCCTAACAGGGGGGCTCAGTCGGTTAAGTGTCCAGCTCTTGGTTTCGGCTCAGGTCATGATCTCGCGGTTCATGAGTTGGAGCCCTGTGTCTGGCTCTGTGCTGATAGCTCAGGGCCTGGAGCCTGCTTCGGATTCTGTGTCTCCCTCTCTCTCCGCCCCTCCCCTGCTTGTGCTCTGTCTCTCTCTCTCAAAAATAAATAAAGATTAAAAAAAGAAGATCCTAACAGGGAGAGCTGGCAGAAGAGGAATACGGTTTGTTGGGGCACCCGGGTGGCTCAGTCGGTTGAGCGTCCGACTCTTGGTTTCGGCTCAGGTCATGATCTCATGATTCATGAGTTTGAGCCCCGCATCAGGCTTTGCACTGGCAGTGAGGAGCCTGCTTTGGATTCTGTCTCTCTCTCTCTCTCTCTCTGCCCCTTCCCCACTTGCGCTTTCTCTCTCTCTCAGGATAAATAAATAAACTTTAAAAATTAAAAATTAAAAAAAGAAAGAAACATGGTTTATAGAATTCCAGGCAGCATAAAACAGGGCACAGAAGGATAGAAGCTTAGAGAAAATAGGTCATAACCAGCACGTTCCATCCCTTTGGCTACTCAGCATCCACTCAATCCTTCTATGTATATTGAACTTCTATAAAAGATCAAAACAACTTTATGCCTTGGGTGGTAAGATGCAACTTTCCTTTGTACAAATGGAGACATTCTCATTCTCTCACCTTTACCAAATTCTGACACCGTATCCATCCCTGGGTGATAAGTACAGTATCCTTCTCTGGAAGAAAGTTCCCCTTCACCCTTATCATATGCCTCATTAGAGTGAGGACTCAACTCATTATTCATTTTCCAAGAGAGAAAGAGATTCTATTTTGAACAGGTTTGTCTCTGAAAAATAGCTTCAGTAAGCTTCAGGTGTGAGTTCACAGTGATTATTCCATTCATATAATGCTATGTTGACCAAACTGCTGTTTTCCCAAATAGAGATCACTTACTAAAAAAAATTTTTAATGATTATTTATTTTTGAGGGGGGGAGGGGCAGAGAGAGAGGGAGACACAGAATCTGAAGCAGGCCCCAGGCTCTGAGCTGTCAGCACAGAGCCCAACATGGGGCTTGAACCCACGAACCATGAGATCGTGACCTGAGCTCAAGTTGGATGCTTAATCGGCTGAGCCATCCAGGTGCCCCAACTAGAGATCCTATCCTAAGAAAGCATTCCCTTCTTCTCTGGAACTTGTCCAGTGGAAATCCCCATCTGACCCCCTCTCTTTGAAGTAGCTACTGCAGCCTATACAGGAATCAAATGAAACCATTCCTGGTATTTGTTCTGTGCCACTCTCCTCATCTCCTCACACCTGGTCCAACACCCCTCTGACATTCCTTGAACTCGGGCTTTGGCTGCTCTCCTCTGCCTCATCTACTCAGCTGCACCCTGGCATCAGTTTTTTGACTTAACATTCCACACAAACCCAGCCTCAGCACTCTTCTGCAAATGACACAGTTCTCTTTCTGTTGATGTGATCTCATCCAGCTGATGTAGCAGGATTGGGCACTGACAATGCCCCTATGTGGTTTTACAGTAATACTTCTATTCACACACTCTCCCTGCTTGCATTTTACAGACCAAATCTATGCAAATACTTTACTCTCTACTGCAGCCATGGTTTGCAGTAATTCACCTCAGCCAGTTGACTCTTATGGATTCTGTCCCCATGGCATTAACTTGTCCTGCAAGCCTGACAAACTTCCTTATCCCAGATAATGGGTTAATCTTACTAGCCTTTGGCTCACTGGTGCCAGCCTTGCTCATTGAAGGTCAGTGCACTCAATTTGTAGCTATAATCCCTTATTCCTAAGTGGCATAGAGCTCATAGCTGCATGCATCCAGCCTTAGGAGATTTCCTGGAGCAAACTTCCTCACCCTCCTTGCACCGAATGATCAAATTCCACCTTGTGAGCTTCTTTTCTGAGGCTTACACTCTTGGGTCTGGAAGGGACCTGGATTTGAGAGAATAGATGGTTTATTTTCAAGGCAGCAGGTGCTTCCCTCTAACTCCTAGAAGTCAAATATCGGCAAAAGCAAGGGTGAATTGACTGTTCTAATCTTTGTCAATATCACTTAGTTACCATCTCTTATAAGAACCTATTCTTTCTTTTTAAAATTTGATTCCCAATAAGATGGATAAGACATACATCACTTTATACTTTTTCCACTAAAGTGAACTACGTCTGTATTTGGCATTCTTTTGAGTAACCTAGACAGTCTTTCCCCTGCTAATTGGCATAATTATGGTCAGAGCTTGAAGTCCCTAGACCTGTTCTGCACTCTCATTCAATTTGTGTGACTAACCATTGCTTCCCTTAAGTCATATCCCTAAGGGTAGTTGTATAAATTTATGTTGAAAGATCCTGGCCAGTTGATTTTCAAACATAACTTAATACTGCTGAATGGAATGGTAAGGGCTATTGTTATGGACCAGTGCTTCTCAACTTTTCATTTGGCTATGAATTAACTGGGGATCTTGTTGAAATGTGGATTTTGATTTAGGAAGTCTGATATGGAATCTGGGACTTTGTATTTTAAAATAAATTCCCAGCTAATGCCAATGGTGCTGGTCTACACAACATATTTTGAATAGCAAGGTTCTGGACTGTGTGATAAGCAGCCTCTCCCTGCTTTTCAGCGTGTTCACGGTAGGTGTCATGAACACCTTCAAAAGCAGTTTCCTGGGGCCCCTGGGTGGCTCAGTGGTTGAGCATCTGACTTCTGCTCAGGTCATGATCTCATGGTTCACCAGTTCGAGCCCCGCATCGGGCTCTGTGCTGACATTTCAGAGCCTGGAGCCTGCTTTGGATTCTGTGTCTCCCTCTCTGTCTGCCCGCCCCACACTCATACTCTGTCTCTCTCTTTCAAAAATAAATAAAACATTAAAATTTAAAAAAAGCAGTTTCCCAGAACTTGTTTGTCTACACGTTGTGACTTTTTAAATTGGGTAGTAAGAAGAACAATAAATAATGGCAGCTTTAGCGCATCAATTAGTATCTATTCTCTACTGAAAATCCACTAAAATGATAGTAAAATACCTTTTATTTTATTTTATTTTATTTGTAAAATACCTTTTAAAATGAGATAATAAACTCACAAGGAAGAAGAGAAGACATATAGCAATGACATTTTAGAAGAAAGCAAATGGACAGTGGTAAATGATTTATCAGAATTGAAAATACTGAATAACAAGCCAGAAGCGGGGAACTTAATAAGCAACTCAATTTAATTGAAGAACTCCCCAAAAGCTCAAGAACTGGGGCCCTAGACATCTCCAGAAGTGGGGGTAAAGGAGGGCCTGAGAAAAGAAGGATTGTTTGAAAACCTATATAAGAAACAGACCATCAGACTCCCTCCCAAATATGTATAGCAACTGTCCCTCTCATACCTGGGAAGAGGGGGTAAAAACAATGATATCTACATGAGAGTGGGGGCTGCATTTTGTAGGGTTAAGGGCATAGATATTGTTCTGGAAATGAGTTGAAGTGAAAATGTACATACTGAGTGCTAAAACCCTGAGCTCAGTCTTATATGTATATATACATATATATATGTATATGTATATATATATATTTTTAATGTTTATTTTATTTTTGAGATAGAGAGACAAAGTGTGAGTTGGGGAGGGGCAGAGAGAGAGGGAGACACAGAATCCGAAGCAGGCTCTAGGCTCTGAGTTCTCAGAACAGTGCCTGATGTGGGGATCAAACTCACAGACTGCAAGATCATGATCTGAGCCAAAGTTGGATGCTTAACCAACTGAGCCACCCAGGCGCCCCTCCTTTCTATATTTGACAACTTGAATGGTGGCACAAGACATATGCCCACTGGGTGGGAGACTGAAAAAGCCTCTCTGGGAAATCTCTCAAATCCAGGAGAAACAGAAGTTCTAGGACACTGATATCAGGGATCCACTGAAATAGTCCAGTGACAACAAAACAGTGAAGATCATAAATGATAAGTGCTACCAATTTGCAGTTCTTTACTTCCCTCCTCTTAAATGTGAGCAACTAGCTAAGGATTAACAGACATTAAAAGAAAACATCGAGTATGGAAGATAGAGAGCAAAATGAGCCAACGGAATAAAGTCACCTGCAGCAAGCAGAAAATGATGCAAGAGGGACACAAAACACTCTCAATATCTTCAGAGGGATAAGAGAAAATATTGCATACGTGAAACAAAAAGAGGATGCTATTAAAAAAGAAACACTCAGAGAACCGAAAAAGTGTGACCTCCAAATAATAGAACTATTAAACCCAATTAAGTTAGGAAGCCATAATTTGTCTTATAGCAGTCTGATGAAGGAAAAAATTAAAGAAGGCAAGCAGCTGAGCTGGCACTGCGCTGTTTGTTGGTGTTGGGCTCTAGCCTGTTTAGGCCACTTGCTCTGCAGTCCCGTCTGAAGTGGGGAGATGGGTGGCCTCACACGGCGGTGCAATGCACATCTCTGGAGCCTGACTGCTGCAGCAGAAAGCCTGGCTCTCTCTCATTAGGTTCCTCATCTGTAGAATGGGCATGTTAATAACAGCTAAGAGTTGTCAAGATTAAATGAGTTAGTATTTGTAACATACCTAGACCAGTGTCCTGCACCTAAGAGGTGCTATGTAAGGATTTACTGATGAATAGAAAAAAAAACAAACCTGTCTGAATGGACTAAAAAAAAAGTTGATGCCCTTTACTACTCACAAAAGATTACAGACTTAAGAGTTAGGTAACCAATGGGGCGCCTGGATGGCTCAGTTGGTTAATGTCCAACTTCAGCCCAGGTCATGATCTCACAGTTTGTGAGTTTGAGCCCCACGTCAGGCTCTGTGCTGACAGCTTGGAGCCTGGACCCTGCTTTGGATTGTGTCTCCCTCTCTCTCTCTCTCTGCCCCTCCCCAGCTCATGCTCACATTCTGTCTCTGTCAAAAATAAATAAACTTAAAAAATTTTTTAAAAAGAGGTAACCATTTATCATTTCTCCCATATTTTATGCCAGCTTCTTAATGAGCTGCTGGTTGGTTGTCTTTCCCATCTAATTCATGAGAAGGAAGCTACTCCACAATTAGTATCAGATGATAATGTATCTTAGCAAATGTCAGGCACAGCTTTAAGCCTTGTGTACGTCAAATCATTTAATCTTCTCAGTTAATAAAACCAAAGCACAGAAAAGTTAAGTTCCATGTCTAAGCTTACATAGTTGGTACATGGTGGAGCCAGCATTCAGTTCTAGAAATGCTGGCATTCAGTTCTGGAAATGCTGGCTCCAGGCTTCCTGTGCTTTGCAATGACAATGGCTGCCCTCAGAGAGCATGTTCTTTCAGGAATAACATGTGATTTTAAGTGCTACTGTTCTTCCTTTTGTCTCTGCTGTTAATAGAAACCAATTACTGCCCAAGCCTCAACAAGACTCACCGGTTCCCAGTGTGATGGTGTTTCTGCTGGCCACACAACCACACAGCTTCCTCCCTATCTGAATTTTTCTTTCTACTTCCACCAAAATTAGTTTTATTCCACAGAAATATCAGAACCTACTAATTCTTTTGTTTAATGTTTATTTCATTTGAGAATGTGTGTACGGGCATAGGGGGAGGGGCAGAGAGAGAGGAAAGAGAGAATCCCAAGCAGGCTTCAACGCAGGGCTCCATCCCATAACCCTGGGATCAGGACCTGACCTGAGATCAAGAGTCAGACACTTAACCGACTGAGCTACCCAGGCACCCCCAGAACCTACTAAGTCTGAATTCTATATTCACTGAATTCATAGCCAAAGTATAGCTCAAGACAAGTCAGCAAGGAGGTCAACTGGCCACTTGCCTCAGATGGAACACCATTATAGTAGTCCCCCCACCCTTATCCATGTTTTTTTTTTCTGTAGTCTCAGTTACCCCTGATCAATCTCTGTCCTCCTTCTGAGTATCACCAGAAGGTCAAGGTAGCCTAGCACTTTGTCACAATGCCTATGTCATTCTCCTCACTTCATCTCATCACATAGGCATTTTATCATCTCACATCATAACAAGAAGGGTGAGTACAGCACAATAAGATACTTTGAGAGAAACATTGACATATGTCAAATGACACATTGACATAGCTTTTATTGCAGTATATTGGTATAATTGTTCTATTATATTATTAGTTATAATTATTAATCTCTTACTGTGCCTAATTTATAAGTTGAACTTTATCATAGGTATGTATACATAGGAAAAGACAGTATATAAAGGTTTGTCACTATCCACAATTTCAGGCATCTACGGGGGGTCTTGTAAGGGGAGGACTGTAGTGGGCCCTTATGATAAAGAATCCTTCAGCCAATTCTGTATTTTAGTTTTGCAAGTCCTTACATCTAATTCCAGCCATTATCCAAGACGACCAAACTCTGGGAAGAGGTTAATTTAAAAACCAAGAACCCAATTTACAGGGGAAGCTACTTCTGGGTGTAAAACCTATCTAGGGCATTTTCACAGGACACAAACTTATTCTGGGTGAGATCAAGAACCCCTGGATCTTAGATCAAGATGTTGTTTAGTGAAGACAGATGTAGAGCCAAGGAATGATATGCTTTTTTATTTTATTTATTTTATTTTAGAGAAAGAGCACGCAAGTTGGAGAGAGGGGCAGAGGGGAAAAGAGAGAATCCTAAGCAGTCTCCTTGCTGGGATGCCTGTGTGGCTAAGTTAGTTAAGTGTCTGACTCCTGATTTTGGCTCAGGTCATGATCTCACAGTTGGTTTGTGAGTTCAAGCCCTGCATCGGGCTCTGCATTCACAGCACAGAGCCTGTTTCAGATCTTCTGTCTCCCTTTTGCAGCCCCTTCACCGCTCATGCCCTCTCTCCCTCAAAAATAAATAAATGTTAAAAAAACATGTTTAAGCAGTTTCCATGCTCAGCATGGAGTCCGATGTGGGACTTGATCCCACAACCCTGGGATCATGACCTGAGCCAAAATAAAGAGTCGGACACTCACCCAGGTGCACCAGGAATTAGTTGCTTTTAAAGAATATTGCCAACAAGTTAGTACCATGAGTGAACTGCCTTCTCTCCACTCTAGGAATATGGGGTTCTGGGGCTCAGCAGCCCCTCAGGGGCTCTGGACCCCTCAGGTCCAGAACAGCCTGTCTCCGGGACGGGACAGCAGACCATCTGGCATGGCTTTCCTCTTTGGCTATTTTCTCCCATGCTCCATGTAAACCATCACCCCTGCTAGAGCCCTACCATACTCACACCTGTTGCAGTGTCTCAAGTGCATGCATGCAATGTGCACATATCACACCAGGCTTTCTTCGTGACTTGTCTTGCCACACTGAAACTCAGGAAATTGTCATGACAATTTAGAGCGACATTAACAAACCATCACTTGGGTAGGGTTACATCTAATATGACACATCCACATCCAGAGAAAGACATTATTTCTAACCTTCTGAGAAATCTCCCCACTTAAAGCTAATAGATTCCTTATGCATCAACAGGGGATTCAATATTTATTTTAAAAAATGTTTTTTTAACGTTTACTCATTTTTTTGAGACAGAGAGAGACAGAACTCAAGCCGGAGTGGGGCAGAGAGAGAGAGAGGATCTGAAGCAGGCTCCTGACTCTGAGCTGTCAGCACAGCTGACAGCTCGAACTCACAAACCATGAGATCTAGGGCTCGAACTCACAAACCATGAGATCATGACCTGAGCTGAAGTCAGACGCTTCACTGACTGAGCCACCCCGGGGCTCCAGAGATTCAACATTTATAAGTGAAGTGATAGGGGCATCCGGCTGGCTCAGTTGGTGAAGCTTCCAACTCTGGATTTCAGCTCAGGTCCCAGGGTTGATCCCAGGGTTGTGGGACAAGCCCCGAGTCGGATCCTGCTTCCGATTCTGTGTCTCCCTCTCCCTCTGTCCTTCCCCTGCTTGCTCTCTCTCTCTCTCATAAAAAAATAAAATAAAAAATGTAAGTGAAGTGATAATATGTGATTATGGTCATTTGCCAAAGAGAGAGGAAAAGAAGAAGGGAGGACTCTGTGGTTGAGATAAACCTGTGTAATTGCCAGCAATTATCTACTAAACTCACTGTAAGCCTTTGTACTTATCTTGTTTTATCTGCCTTACAAAAAAAAAAAAAAAAAAGTAATTTGTTGTTCTGTTGTTACAAGAATGACACATTGTTGTCCTTGAGTAACACAAAGGTGAATTTAACAGAATCCAAACAGATGCATTTGAATATCTAAGATTTGTAGTACTATAGATAGGGAAGATATGAAAAGATTAGAATATAATTGGATTATAATTATAATTAGAATATAATTGGAAATGATCTACTGGATCCAATAAATTGGTGAAACATGGGTGGGGTTAAATAAGATGTGAAAATTAGGGGTCATGCACTCAAATATGGTGTCAGGAGATTGTATGAAATCCCCTTATCTGGCATAAAAATATTGAGAGAGACTTCTAGTAGTACTTGGCCTCCATCATAATGAGAAAACTCATCTTACATATTGAAATGAACTTCTAGGCCCAAGATGGACCCGCTCCTGCCCAGGGTGCCATGTTAACAAACCCAACTTTCATGTTCTGATAAATGCTCTGCTTTACCAGAAATGCAATGTATCCAGTCAGCCAATCACCAAATGCCAAGCCAACTCTGGACTCTTATTATTATTTCCTTGTTCCTTGATCTTTCTAAACCAAATCAGATATGCAACCTCAACCAACCATGCCCTCTTTTGGTGTTGGGACTTTTTTTTTTTTAATTTTTTTTTAACTTTTTTTTTTTTTTTTTTTTTTTGAGACAGAGAGAGACAGAGCATGAACGGGGGAGGGGCAGAGAGAGAGGGAGGCACAGAATCTGAAACAGGCTCCAGGCTCTGAGCCATCAGCCCAGAGCCCGACGCGGGGCTCGAACTCACCGACTGCGAGATCGTGACTTGAGCCGAAGTCGGACGCTCAACCGACTGAGCCACCCAGGTGCCCCGGTGTTGGGACTTTTAATGCTCTACAAAACTCACTCTTGCCCAAAATCTCTTGGGAAGAGTGCTTCACTGTTTATGAGGGACTATACTCTCTCAATCCACGGATTGTCTTCCTTTGAATAAAGGACATCAAACTTGTTAGTTTTGTCATTTGATAATGTCTACATCTATAAATACTCTTATCCCAACCAAAGTCTCATATCTAAATGCATTCCCAGCTACCCAAAAAAGCAATTTCAAATTACTTGGGAGGAAATAATTTCCTCCTTCATGGTTTTTAAGAGATTTAGAATTAAGTATAGAGATGGTCAAGTAAACCAAACTCTGAATTATTACTATTTTGAACTAAAATACTCTGGTACTACTCTATAGCTATTTAGTATTTTAAATACATAAAACCTGCGAGAAAATTAAGATGATTTGACTTTGCCATATTTATATGTTGCTATTTGATTTATAAGGCTTATTTAAGGTTTATCAGTAACAGTCAATGTACTTTAAAAAAGAAAATTAAATATGTTAAATTTTTGAATGCAGTTTAAATTTCTCAAGGGAGGTTAAATAGCAGAATCAAATATTAATCAAACTCTCCCTTAAAAACTGATGAAACCTCTAAATTATATAGATAAAATGAGGTCTATAAATTGAACAAACTATTAAAGAAAAATGTTTTTAATTACACTAAATCAGACACTAATTTTAATAACCAAAGAGATGTAGGGAAGATGAAGGGACTCCATTTTATTATTATTACTGTTATTGTTATTATTATTATTATTATTTTAACATTTATTTATTTTTGAGAAAGAGAGAGAACACGCACATAAGAGCATAAGCAGGGGAAGGGCAGAGAGAGAATGGAACAGAGGATCCGAAGTAGGATCTGTGCTGACAGCAGAGAACCCTGCGTGGGGCTCGAACCCCTGAACTGTGAGATCATGACCTGAACCAAAGTAGGATGCTTAACTGATTGAGCCACCCAGGAGCCCCAGGACTCCATTTTAGAAAGGCTTTGTCTCCAGGAAGGAGCATCCAATGGAAAAAAGACAGTCTTTTTAGCAAATGGTGCTGGGAGAACTGGACAGTAACATGCAGAAGAATGAAACTAGACCACTTTCTTACACCATACATAAAAATAAACTCAAAATGGATGAAAGACCTCAATGTGAGACAAGAAACCATCAAAACGCTAGAAGAGAAGGCAGGCAACAACTTCTTTGACCTCAGCCACAGCAATTTCTTACTCGACACAGCTCCAAATTAATTCCAAGGGAATTAAAAACAAAAATGAACTATTGGGACCTCATCAAGATAAAAAGCTTCTGCACTGCAAAGGAAACAATCAACAGAACTAAAAGGCAACTGATGGAATGGGAAAAGATATTTGCAAAATGACACAGCGGATAAAGGATTAGTATCCAAAATTTATAAAGAACTTACTAAATTCAACACCTAAAAAAACAAATAATCCAGTGAAGAAATGGGCAGAAGACATGAATAGACACTTTTCCAAGGAAGATATCCAAATGGCCAACAGACACATGAAAAGATGCTCAACATCACTCATCATCAGGGAAATACAAATCAAAGCCACACTGAGATACCACCTAACACTGGTCAGGGTGGCTAAGATGAACAAATCAGGAAACTACAGATACTGGCGAGGATGTGGAGAAACGGGAACCCTCTTGCACTGTTGGTGGGAATGCAGACTGGTGCAGCCATTCTGGAAAACAGTGTGGAGGTTCCTCAAAAAATTAAAAATAGAACTACCCTATGACCCAGCAATAGCACTGCTAGGAATTTAGCCAAGGGATACAGGAGTGCTAATGTGTAGGGGCACGTGTACCCCAATGTATATAGCAGAACTTTCAACAATAGCCAAATCATGGAGAGAGCCTAAATGTCCATCGACTGATGAATGGATAAAGAAGATGTGGTTTACATATACAGTGGAATACTACTTGGCAATGAGAAAGAATGAAGTCACCATTTGCAGCAACATGGATGGAACTGGAAGGTATTATGCTGAGTGAAATAAGTCAGTCAGAGAAGGACAGATACCATATGATTCACTCATATGTGGATCTTGAGAAACTTAACAGAAGACCATGGGGGAAGGGAGTGGGGAAAATAGATACAAACAGGGAGGGAGGGAAACAAACCATTAAGAGACTCTTAAATACAGAGAACAAACTGAAGGTGGACAGGGGTGGGGTGGGGGAGAGGGGAAAGTGGGTGATGGGTATTGAGGAGGGCACTTTCTGGGATGAGCACTGGGTGTTGTATGTAAGCCAATCTGACAATGAATTATATTTAAAAAATAAAAAAATAGAAAGGCTTTGTCTCTGCTGTTTTTCTGTTAGGTCCCATTTACTTGTATTCTATATTTGCTTCTGAAAAAGCCAAAGAAGCTATGTTCCCACCTCAAGAGGGAAGGAAGAATTTTGTCCTAGACCCCAAACACCTGATAACATCCAAGAAGAGCTGGATCCCAAACATGTTCCAGGGCATTAGCTTTGGACAAACCTTGGCTGATGCTGGTAGCAACACCTCCTACCTTCAGTAGTTTATGGGATAACACTTACTGTTCATCTGTCACTCACCTTTGATTGGACTCCACCCTGGATTCCTAAAGGAATACACATATCCTAGACCCCTTTTCAATATAAACCCTAAACCCCCAACAGAGACAACACTCATTCTCCTTTCCTTTCTGAGTCTGCTAGATACTTGTCTGCTATTCTCTGTCTGTCACTCATGCTATTCAATAAACACCACTTTCACTTCTCCAGCTCACCATTGGATTTCTAGCCTGGGAGAAGTCAAGGACCCTCTTGGCTGGTCCTGTGGGACTCCCTCTGGGTCCTCGGACCCAGGCTGCCTGCATCAAAAGTAGCCCCAGAAAAGTCTTTTGTCCTCATGAAAGCCTTGTTCAAGGACACACATCTCATATGCACACAGGCAAAACCTCATTTAACACCTATCAGTACAAAATGGGTTGAGTCCAAGGGATCTTGGGGACTGATCTAAATCCCATGTGAAACAAGGCATTCAATTTACTCAATAGAAAAACAAGAGATGAGAATACTCACTTTACAAAACAGGAAAGCATCAATACACATAGGAAAAGAAATTTAACCTCTCTAGTGATTAAAGAAATGCCAAGTAAAACAGGAATGACTTCGCAATGACCAAGTGTCTTGTTTGCTTTGTTTTATTTTTTTTTTTTAATTTTTTTTTCAACGTTTTTTATTTATTTTTGGGACAGAGAGAGACAGAGCATGAATAGGGGAGGGGCAGAGAGAGAGAGAGGGAGACACAGAATCGGAAACAGGCTCCAGGATCTGAGTCATCAGCCCAGAGCCTGACGCGGGGCTCGAACTCACGGACCGCGAGATCGTGACCTGGCTGAAGTCGGACGCTTAACCGACTGCGCCACCCAGGCGCCCCAAGTTTGTTTTATTTTTAATGTGAGTGTCCAAGGTTAACAAGAACTCAGGTACCTGGGTACTTAGGCACTGAGGCCTAAGGGCAATTTGGTAGCTCATAAAAAAATTTAAAAACCCACACAAATTATGTATGCTCATTGGACCAACATTTTTATTCTCAAAAATTTATCTTAAGGTAATAGTAAAATAACAACTTATTTAACTACCTTGCAGTGCTATGGATAATTGCTAAAAATTGGAGAGAATGCAGCCATCCAAGAATAAATAAAAGGTGGCATATTAACACAATAAAAACTACATGATATAAAAGTGATATAAAACATATTTAGTACTTAAATACATATTAAGAGAAAAAGGTATCATATGAACACTATGACACATTTAAAAAGCATATGCATACATAAAGAAAAGTCTGCATGTGTGGTCAAAAAAATATTAATAGTGGTTATCTCTGAGTCATAGAATTATATTTATTATTTCCTCCTTTTTAAAAATATTTTTTTAATGTTTATTTATTTTTGAGAGAGAAAAAGATAGAGTACGAGCAGGGGAGGGGCAGAGACAGAGGGAGACACAGAATCTGAAGCAGGCTCCAGGCTCTTAGCTGTCGGCACAGAGCTCAATGCGGGGCTTGAACCTGTGAACCGCAAGATTATGACCTGAGCCGAAGTCGTATGTTCAACCGGCGGAGCCATGCAGGTGCCCCTCCTCCTTTTTTGTTATTCATGTTTATAATGTCTTACATTGAGCATATATTGCTTATATAATACGGAAAAACAATAAAAGTATATGTGGGTATGTTACTGTGTGTGTGTTCTGCTTGTTTGTTCATTTGTTTCAAGTTACGAACAAACCTTAAGATAAAAAGGGAAAAACAGAT
The DNA here is from genome assembly GCF_023721935.1 of Panthera uncia. Lineage (NCBI taxonomy): Eukaryota > Metazoa > Chordata > Mammalia > Carnivora > Felidae > Panthera > Panthera uncia. The sequence continues at coordinate 80,970,663 of NC_064809.1, forward strand.
GAGCCCTCAGGATCTATAGCCAGGTAAATGTGTAATTGAGCACTCACTTTGAGATCTGCTCAAGAACAACATAAACATTGCTGTAAGGGGAAAATATACCCGACAAATGTACTCTTCCTTCAGAAAGCAAGTTAAATGTAACATTTATCCCACAAACATAATTGCAAACTTCCTATGAGCAAGGCACAGGTGCTATGGATGGGGTACAGAAATGAAAACAATGTCCCTGACTTCAAGGAGCATGGAGTCTCGGAGGAAGAGCTTCAGTGGGTATCAATAAAGGCTGACAAGCATGCAGGCTGTGGGAGTTGAGAAAACAGTCACCTCATGTGGGAGGGATTTAGGGAAGGCTTTCCGGAGGAGATGATGCTTAAAGGGACCCTCAAATGACTAGTGGGAATTGCTTGGGTGTGGAAGACAATCCAGGACATGCTTTCCCCTTCTAGAAATGTTGCCTAGGAGAGGTTTCAGTCTCCAGAATAGAGACTGAAAGGTGAGGTTGATTCTAACCTGTCCTACAGATCTGTCTTATGGAAATAGAACTCTTAGTCTCCCCAGGTTCCCATCGACAACTTTCTAAAAACAAATGAACAATACAGGGGCAACGAAGATCCTATCATATTTGTGCATTTGCAAACCATTTCAGTTTAATGGGAATGAGAGGAGTGCCGTGGTTAGACAATTGGAGGTATAAATATAAATATAAATATAAATATAAATAATATACTCTATGCCAAACATGGAGCTCGAACTCACAACCCTAAGATCAAGAGCCATGTGCTCCACTGACTGAGCCAGCCAGGCACCCCTAGACAATTGGATTTTTAATTTTTCTTAATGTTTATTTTTGAGACAGAGACAGAGCATAGTAGGGGAGGGGCAGAGAGAGAGGAAGACACAGAATCCGAAGCATGCTCCAGGCTCTGAGCTGCCAGCACAGAGCCCAATGCAGGGCTCGAACTCACTAACCCCGAGACCATGACCCGAGCTGAAGTCAGACCCCTAACCGACTGATCCACTCAGGCACCCTGACAATTGGATTTTTAAAAGCCTACTCCAAATTATAGGGTCTTAACTTTCATGAAGAATTGATGTAGAGAAAAAAAAGCAGAGATAGGAATAAATATAGGTAGTGGAGGCCACAAGGAATCAGTAATAGGTTTGTGTTTAAAATGACCATTTTAGGGGTGCCTGGGTGGTTCAGGACCGACTCTTGGTTTCAGCTCCGGTCATGATTTCATGGTTTGTGGGTTCCAGCCCCACATTGGGCTCTGTGCTGACAGCGGGGAACCTGCTTGGGATTCTCTCTCTCCCTCTCTGCCCCTCCCCTGCTCTCTCTCAAAATATGTAAATAAACTTTAAAAAATTAAAATTAAAACTACCATTTTGCCCAAGCTTATCATGACGCTCTGCTGTGAGGAAAACTCTTTGCTAACATGATCTCTCTTCATCTTCAAAATGACTCTGAATGGTAAGATATCATTATCCTCATCGTACCCATGGTGACTTGTGGGACATGACAATCTGAGAAGACGAGGTATCATGAGCCCTCATGAAAGGCACAAGTGGCAGCTTGGGCAGTGGGGTGGTCCAGCCCGTTCAGGACAGTGACCCCTGTATTTGCTCATGATCAAAGTGCAGAATGCCATCCAGAGAAATCTGGCTCAGATCAGGGCTATTGTCTCTGTGACTCTGAACAAGTTATGTAACCCCTCTGAGTCTGTTTCCTCCTCTACAGAACAGGAGAAATAATACTTCGCAAGTCTAAAGGTGATAACGTATGTAAACATATGTATGCAAATGCTTAGCCCAGCAGTTGGCACATAGGAAGGGCTCAACAAATGTTGGCTGCTAGTATTATTTTATTTTTCTCCTATATTGTTGAAGGCTTTCAAACCTAGGACAATAGGTTTTCAAACCTAGGACAATAGGTTTTACTTTGAAAGAGCTAGTGACTGGACACTGACTTTAGGATATCCTTTTCTATTGGGGAGTCAAAAAGACACCCCCCCACAACTGGCAGGCTAGAGTGAGTCTGTAGTAAACATTTCCCTTGTGTCTTTATCATTCACATTTAATTTGCCCCAAATGGTATGAAAACCAACCCGACATTGTCCATCTGTTCCTCCCACCCCCAAACACACACTATTGACTCTGGATGTCTCACATCCTCGGGCTACCCCTCCCCTACTCCCTGGGTTGTATCAGACTTCTGAGCTTACACTAAATGAAAAAGTTGTCTACCATTTTCCACTCCCAGCAGGAGTGTTAAAAGGGAAGCCATTTATTCTAAAACTGGAAATTAGAAACTGGAAATGTTGGATTGAGTCTTCAAGCTTACTTAAGACCTTCATATTCAGCCAATTTTCTGAATCATATCTGTTGAGAGATTTGTCAGGACCTGACATTATATTGGAATTAGTGACCACCAATGCATTTAGCTTAAACTTCCATATAGCTTCTGGACCCCTGTGGTGGACCATAGAGTGGGTCTACCTCACTTTACTACAGGTTTTTCCTAGTTTCAGTTAGACGTGGGGGTTCTTCCAGGAAAACTAGTTAGAGAGAGTGTTGTAACATAACTTGGTAGAGTAGTAAATGTGGGGATATGAAACAGTCAATTATGTGCCCCTTGCTGTTTGTCCCTACAGACAGATTGACTTGCTTTAGTGAATAACATTTATAAATAGGTACAATCTTCAGGGACGCAGTGGAAGCCTTCTTCGGCAACATGCAGAAAAGAGACCTCTGAGAAAAGTGTAGGGTAAGCCTGAGAGCTGGGGTAGATTGCAAGCAGTCTAGTTCCATTCCTGAACTCTAAGTCTGGCACTGTAGGTAGACACTTTCTCCTTTTAGTAGGGACCTCAGCTTGCTTTTCATGACACCACCCATTCTAGATCATTTCTATTTAACTTTACAAAATAACTTGATTCACTTCATATTAGAGGTGGAAGGCAACTGGGTACAGACTTACCACTCTTTTTGTACTAATTAAAAAACCCAAGGGAGCCTAGAGATGTCAAGGAACTTGCTCAACATCACCCAGTCAATCAAGGGTAGAACAAAACTAGAATTTCAGGGTGATCTAGTCCAACCCCCGTCAAGGGCATGAATCTCTTCTTGAGATGCTCAATCAGCTTTACGTAACATGCTCAGAAGCTGCCAGGAAATTTGGGACTTTTTTTTCTCAATCATCAGGTCAAAGATTGTTTTAATGCTTGCATACTTCTTTTAAATCCATCTGGCTTGAATATTAAAATAAGCTGGCCTTCCTGGAAGATCACAAAACAAATTATATAGATAGAGTGAGGCAAGGAGGTAAGTAAAAGGTGATCTAGAAGTAAGATGAGTGGGTAGAAGGTTGAGTTAAAACTTGCCTCAGTTGAACATTTGTGAAGAATACAGTGTCAACTAGGTGCCTGCCTAACTCTGACTCATTCTTTAGTCTTGGTTCAGACATCACTGCTTCCAAGGAGCCTTTTCTGATTCCCTAAGTCTAGACTAAGTGTTCCTATCTTATATGAGTTCCCCTTAACAGTCTATACCTCTCCTGACGTTAAACTCATTACATTTTATTATAAGTGCTTATTTATTTATGTCTCCTCCTTGGTACTGAGAGTTCCTCCAGGGTGGGAACTGTGTCATGTTCACCGTGGCCCCGTAGGGCCCCATAGTGACCCAGCTTCTCTCAGCCCCTAGCACAGAACTGGGCTCCAGTAGGTGCTTGAACACAAATCAGTCGAATGAGTGGGTAAGGTATGGCCCTGGATTTTTGGCACTTGGAATAGAATGTCTTTAGCAGCCTCATCCAGGGCCTGCAGTGGGACACCTCAGATATAGGTTATTGGTCACACTGAAGCCAGAGCTGGACTGCTCTGGAAAGCAAACTGCCAGTATACACCTCTATACGCACACTCAGGTGTGTGGGGGTGGTGGGTGTGGATGTGCACGCACGCGTGCAATACAGTGGGGAATATGGGCGAATGGGGGAAACTAGCATGTTCAGGAGAGCAGCTACTGCAGTGTAAGACTTAACACTAGTTCTCTGAGGATTAAACCAGCCAGTTGAGGGACTTGTGCCACAAGGATCAGAGCTCTGGTTGGGGCTCAGAGTCCGTCGTTTTGAACCAAAGATCAAAAATATTTGCTTGACTACTGGGAGGAGAGGGGATACAGTTTTCAAAAAACTTCTAGCTTTAATTTTGTCTGCTTTCCAGAGAAACATAGACTCAGATCCCCCCAAGACTGCTGTTTACCCTTTCAAGGGTGAAAGTGGCTGCCCTAAAGTTGCCATAAAGTTTTATGATGCAAACTCCAAACTCCAAACTCCAAAGTAGTGGGGGGACTACCAGCTACGGAATGAAGAGGTCAGCAAATCCTTTCCTCCAAAAACAAGGTTCAAATTGGACAAAACTGTCAGAAATGATGGCTAAAGTCTCTGGAAATTAACCAAGGGTATACAATAAATTGAGAATCATTTATTCATGAAAAACTATTAGCTCTTCAGGGGAGATCCTCAAGAATCTGTGATCTTGCCTGGGGTCATTTCCCCATCCTCACTGGAGCTCAACAGGCAAGAATGGCAGAGCTGCCTGGAAAATTAGCATCTCTGCTTCCAGAAGGGGCAGGCTTGATTTCAGGCAGAAGACAGAAACACACCACAGCATTATCAGTGAAAGCAGCGGAACTTGATAGGACATAAACAGGGAAGACTCACAGCTCTTCTAACCTTAGGTTATGGCCCCGGTTGGGGCAAGCAGCAGACCAACCAGAAATTTAGCAGGGAGGTCTTGGAAATAAAAGAGCCATTGAAGGGCTGGAATAAGCTCTCCATACATAGGCAGCTGACTGGAGCACTACTCACACACATGGGGAGAATTGTGGGAGCCAAGTTGAAAGCCAAAGCCCAGGCTAATCTGAGAACTGACTGAACTCTGAATGCACTGCCAGGCTGTGATAACAAAAAATGTCTCCAGACATTTTCAGATATCCTTTAGCAGGAATGGAGGAATATTGCCCACAGTGGAGGACCACTGCTCTTATTCTTTAAAAACAACAACAACATTTTTTAAGCCTTTAAAAATTAAGAGTGGAATCAAAATGGTATACTAAAAACTTTTTTTAGCGTAAAAGATGGCTGTAACTGAGGAAGAGGGGAAAAATGACATAAGACCTAAAGAAAATAAATAGCAAAGTGACAGATATAAATCCAATGACATTAATAATTACATTACTGTAAGTGAATTAAACTTTCCAATCAAAGGTAGGGGCACCTGGGTGGCTCAGTGGGTTAAGCATCTGACTTCGGCTCAGGTCATGATCTCGTGACTTGTGAGTTCAAGCCCCACAACAGGTTCTCAGCACCAAGCCTGCTTCTGATCTTCGGTCTCCTTCTCTCTCTGCCCCTCCCCCACTTGCACACATATACACTCTCTCTCTCTCTCAAAAATAAATAAACATTAAAAAATTAAATAAAAAAACAAATTTCCAACCAAAAGTAGCAATTTTGGAACTGTATACAAAAACAAGACCCAAGTATACACAGTCTATAAGAGACATATTATTTATTTATTTATTTATTTATTATTTTTATTATTTTAAGCAAGCTCTATGGCCAATGTGGGGCTTGAGCTCATGACCCTGAGATCAAGAACTGCATGCTCTACCAACTGAGCTAGCTAGGTGCCCCTATAAGAGATATATTTTAGACCCAAAGACACAAACAGATTTGAAAGTAAAAAGATAAAAAAAGACATACCATACAAATAGTAATTCTAAGAGAGCTTGAATAGTAATCAACTTTAAGAATAGAAATATTACTAGAGACAAATAGAGACATTATATAATATCATTTTATCCAGAAGGTATAAAATTTATAACATATGTGCACGTAACAACTGAACCCCCCCAAAACAGGAAGCAAAATGAACAGAACTGAAAGGAAAAATAGACAACTCAAGGATTATCATTGGAGATTTAAAGGTTCCTCTCTTGAGTATTGGTAAAACAGAGAGAAAATTAGTAAGATAAGGAGACTTGAACATTATCAACCAACTTGACCTGATAACTATAGAACATTCTACTCAACAAACAGAATATACTTTCTTTTCAAGCACACATGAAACATTTTCTAGAATAAATGATATGCTAGGCCATGAAACAAATGTCAGTAAAATTTAAAAGAATGAAGTCATACAAAGGTTGTTCTATAACCAGAGGAATTAAATTAAATTAAACAACAAGAAAAAATTTGAAAGCCCCCCAAATATTTGGAAATTTAACTAGATACATCTAGAGGTGCCTGAGTGTCTCAGTTGGGTAAGTGTCTGACTCTTGATTTTGGGTCAGTTCATGATCTCACAGTTTGTGAAATCGAGCCCTGCATTGAGCTCCACACTGAGCAGGGAACCTGCTTGGGATTCTCCCTCCCTTTCTCTGCCCCTCCCCTGCGCTCTCTCTCTCTCTCTCTCTCTGTGTCAAAATAAATAAATAAACTTAAAAAAACCAAACTATACACATCTAAATAACGTTTAGGTCAAAGGAACAAATTACATGGGAAATTAGAAAAGATCTTGAGTTGAATGAAAATGAAAACAATATTTATAGCATGCAGCTACAGCTGTGCTTAGAGGGAGTTTTATAGCTTTTCAAGTGCTCAGTATCAGTAATCATCAGGGAAATGCAAATTAAAACCATAAAGGGATACCACTGCATGCATACTGGTATGGCTATAATCCAAAAGACTGACAATGCTCAGTGTTGGTGAGGGTATGGAGAAAACATAACTTTCATACATTGCTGGTGGGAATGTACAATGATATAGTCTCTTTGGAAAACAGTTTGTCAGTTTCTTAAAAAGTTAAACACATTATATGATTAACCAGCAGATCCACTCCCAGGTATCTACTCCAGAGACATGAAAAACATGTGTTCACATAAAGGCTATTTGAATTTTACAGTACTAGTATTTATATTAGTTCCAAACTGGGGACACTCCAAATGTCCACCATGGATAAAATGTGGTATATCCATATTATAGAATACAATTCAGCAATAAAAAAGAATGAACTATTGAGATATGCAGCAACATGGATAAGCTCCAAACATTACACTAAAAAAAAAAAAAAAAAAGCAAGACACAAAAGACTACATTTTGTATGATTCTATTTATATGGAATTTCTAGGAAAAGTAAATCTACAGAGACAGAAAGCATATCAGTGGAAGTGGGAATTGACTTCAAACAGGCACAGAAGAACATTTTGGACCAAGAAAAAATTTTTTATTGAGGGGTTGTGTGATGGTTGCACAAACTGTATAAATTAGTAAAAAAAAAAAAAAACTATTGAACTTTACACTTACATTAAATTCAATTAAGTGAATTCTGTAAATTATACCTCAACAAAACCATTTATTTTTTAAAGTTTATGTATTTATTTTGAGAGAGAGAGAGCACACAAGCAGGGGAGGGGCAGAGAGAGAGAGGGAGAAGAGAATCCCAAGCAGGCTCCGTGCAGTCCATGCAGAGCCCAATGCAGGGCTCCAACCCACCAGCTGAATCCACAAACCATGGGATTGTGACCTGAACCGAAATCAAGAGTCAGATGTTTACCCAAATGAGCCACCCAGGTGCCCCTCAGCAAAACAATTTAATTTTTTTTTCTTAATGTTTATTTACTTTTGCAAGAGAGAGAAAGCACAAGCAGGGGAGGGACACAGAGAGAGGGGGAGACACAGAATCCAAAGCAGTCTCCAGGCTCTGAGCTGTCAGTGCAGAGCCAGATACAGGGTTTGAATTCATAGACTGCGAGATCATGACCTGAGCTGAAGTCGGACTTAACCGACTGAGCTACCCAGGCACCCCAACAAAACTATTTTAAAGCAAAGGTAAGGATCTCTACCCTCCAAAGGAAGCAACCCTAAAACTAAAGATGATTGATTCTAAGAAATGTCTCCAAACTTTTCTCAGTTCTCTGATGTTAAGAGAGGTCTGGGGTACCTTAGAAAAGGAGAATTCCTAGAGTCTTCCTAGAAAAATCCCAACCATTTGACCCATAGATTCAGAAGCGTAATTATGAAACCCATCAAATACCGAAGACTATAAGGAAAGAAGTTGTTGCTGAAGATCCCCCAAAAGAATTGACTTATCCTGTGTAGCAGAGACTGCCAGCTGTCCCACAATACACATTTTCCCCTTTGTCCATAATAATTGAATTTTTAGCTGAATGCACAGTTACTCAGAATGAGAACCACAGTTTCAGCCTGCCTTGCAGTGAGGTTTGACAATGTGGCTAAGTTCTGGCCAATGTGCATGAGTACAGCAAGGCGTGCAAAACATCCATGCTATGTCCTTAAAGGATAGAGGCTTGTCCTTCTTTTCCCCATTCCAGCTGGCTAGAGCCATCTTGGACTGTAGGATAGCAGAGCAGAAAGACTAAAAAGGTCTGAGCCCCTGAGAAGTCAATACAGAGGAGATATCATACCATGCCAGGTTTTTCCATGAGGAAGAAAGAAATATCTGTCATGTGTAATCCACTGTTAATTTTGATGTCTGTGACATGCAGCTGAAATTATATCCTATAAATGAGAATATAATCTGTTGTATACAATCCAGAGGCTATCGAGTGAGGGCAGTTATTTCCAAATGTATATATTAATCATTCAGAAGTAAAGAAGAATGGGAGGGAGGGAGGCAGGAGGGGAGGGAAGGGGAAGAGAGAGAGAAAGAGAGAGAATCACAGAGAGATCCCTATCCAGCCTTGATATCTGGAGCATTGTCCTGCTGAGCAACAAAGAGACCAGTATATACCTAGGAAGGATGGTTGAGACTGGCAAACTTCTCTTTCTTCATGAAAAGGAGAACAGAAGACAATATGAGAAATCCCAGGAACCACTGAAGCCATTCTGCTCTTTCAGTCTCCTGGTTCCAGGTCTGAGCCCAGAGGTCATGAAAACCCCCCATAAAGAGGCACCTTAGGCCCTACTCCTCTGTCTTTTGGAAACTTATCCCCCTCCTCGTTTTCCCAGGTGCTTACTTCTACAGCTACTTGTCAATGGCTTCCTTCTTTTTCTAGTTCTCAGTAAGACTCTGCCAGATAATTCAGGGAGACAGAGGTCCAAAGTCCAAGAAATTAGGTGGATTCAGAAGGGACAAAGGACATTTAGGAAAGATCAGAAAAAGAACCACCTTTTCCCATAAACTGCTATGGCTCCCCATTGCACAGAAGACAGACTGCTAGTTCTCTAGCTTGGCCTATGACTCCCTGTCTCCATTATCTGACTCCATCTCTCCTTTTCAAAGTTTTTCATATACATTACCTCATGGATGCTTTACCACAGCTCCTTGGAGGAGGCATTATTATTCCTACTTTATTGGGAAAGACATTGAATCACTGAGGAATTAGTTACCTAAGGTCATACAGAGTGGGGCCAGATTTTTTTTTTACAGGTATCTGGATTCCAATTCCCACACTCCATTGCACCAGAGTATGTAGGAGCTATGAGCAAAGACCTTGAATGTGGATGAGCAAGACCCATTCAAAAATGTTCAAGTGATCTGGGGCAAAAGCAAATTCTTTTAAATAGGACATGGGGTATGTAAAAGAATTTTGTAAAATTATGGAGTTCTGTACAAAGGTAACTTATTATTAAATAGTTTGTACTTATACGAAGCATGTTTATAGGCTCATGGTTACATACCATAGAGTGTGACTAAGTAGAATTACCTGCTGTCTTAGATCCAGATCACTGTTCTTTTCTGTCAGAGTAGATAATTAAGAGCAAATTTTATAACTTGTTAGTGTCTCTCTCTTATTTAGTAAGCTGGTGTCATCTTCTCATGGGACTAGTACTTGGAATAAGAGGACATCTAGAGGAAGAGAAATTATATCATTCCTCTGTCCCCACGTACTCCTTCACCCACTGGGTGGCTTCAGTGTTGCTCTCTTAGTGACATCTAGGACGACTGCCTCCAGCCTCTCTGACGTCTGGCCTCTCAGCTGCTGGATCCTCTTCTCCTGACACGCAGCCCACACCCTCAAGCCTCGCAGGTCATGCTGTCTGGCCAGCAGGTTCCTGAAGCCCGAGCCACACATCACAATTAAGTCACAGTTGTCTTGGAGGTGGCTAACTCATCGCCTGCCTCTCTTGGTACAGGAGCAGAAGGTGGTGGAGCCAAATGGGGGGGGGGGGTACTCCTCATTCTTCACGAGGAGAAATTCAGACCTCTCCTTTCCTGGCAAATTTAGAAGAGTTGGCATTCCCCTCCTTATTTCAAAGCGCTCTTGAAATTACACAAGACAGTGGATTACACAAGACTTCTAAGTGGAGTCTCAATTCTGCCCTTGAAATTGTTTACTTGCAGTTTATTTTCATGTCCTAGTTGAAACTTGAAGCCCTGACTATTAAAACACACACATACACAATTTAAAAAATCCTTATACTTCCTGCTCCTCTGCCAGAAATTCCTAAAGCAACATTTTGTTTGTTGTTCCAAGTTTGGCATTACAATTCTCTGTGTCCATTTGTTCTGATCCAGATGCAGTGTTTATACTTTTGTTGTTCAAGAATGTCTCAAATGATCTGGCCAGGCAATAGTTCAGGGACCAGCCAGCCCCATAATATTTTGGATTGTGTTCTCTCCTCCCACCTCCCCTCGCTTTTGGGTTGGGGTTCATTGAAGATCAGAGAGCTTGCTGAGCCTCAGGCATGTCCTATAGAAGAGGAGGTCATGGAGGGCAGAGGCTCCTCCACCTTCACAGGGAAAGAGCCAGAAGACAGGCCCAAGCCAGGCTGGTTAGGAGAGGTTTCAGAAGGTTCATGGAAAAAGAAGCAAGCCTCATCAGAGCTGCTAGCTAGAAAACCCTGCTGCAAATTGCATACAGAGATGTACCCTGAGTTGAAATAAGCAATGACACATTCAAAGAATAGGATTTTAGAACTGGAAGGACTTGCTCTGCCAGTTGCTCATAGAGTATGTGATTATTCTCTTCGGGCCTCTAGTTTCCTCTCATTAAAACTGGAACCCATAAAGGTTCTTGTACAGGTTAAAGTGTTTAGAACAGTGCCTGGCATATAGTAAGCACTGGGTAAGCGTGCGCCATTGCAGTGTGTGGGGAACCACAGGTGCTTGGATCCCAACCACCACTCACTAGCTGTGTAATCGTGAGCAAATCACTAACTTCTCTGAAGCTTCCTCCTCTATACAATAGAGGTAACCTCATAGTGCTTGTTATGGAGATTGAATGAAAATTAAAACACTAAGCACTTAAAACACTTAGTCCTTGGGACAGAGTCCTGTCCAAGAAAGGCTAATTATTTCTATTTCTATTATCTTATTGGTACATTTCTCTCATCATCTCTAGTCTTGCTCCTCTTCTATCCCTCCAACCAGGTTCATTCCAACTAATTCCCCAAAGGCAGTAAAAGTGATCTTCTTTAAAAATAAGTAACCTCAAAACAAATCTATAAGGACACAAAGCACACCAGTGGTTGTCTGGAGCCAGGGCAGAAAGGAGGATGGGTTAACCCCAAAGAGGCACCAGGGAGATTTTTCTGGATAAGAGAAACGTCCTATATCTTGACTGGTGGTGGTTGCACAGGTATATTCCTAAGTCAAAACTCATCAACCTTTATAGTTAAAGGGGTGCATTTTGTTTAATATAAATTTTGCTTCAATAACATTGGTTTAAAAAAAATGGTAAGCAGCCTCCCTGGTCATGCATTATATTACTACATTTTCTCTTCTTCTTTTTTTTTTTTAATGTTTATTTATTTTTGAGAGAGAGAGAGAGAGAGACAGCACTAACAGGAGAAGGGCAGAGAGAGAGGGAGACAGAGGATCTGAAGTGGGCTCCACACTGACAGCAGAGAGCCCAATACAGGGCTCGAACTCACAAGTCCTGAGATCATCACCTGAGCCGAAGCTGGACTCTCAACAGACTGAGCTACCCAGGGGATCCTCTTCTTTTTTTTTTTTTTTTTCTTCTTCTTCTTCTTCTTCTTCTTCTTCTTTTATTTATTTACTTTGAGAGAGAATGAGCTGGGGAGGGCGAGAGAGAGAGAGAGAGAGAGAGAGAGAATCCCAAGCAGGCTCCACACTGCCAATGTGGAGCCTGATGTGGGACTTGAACTCATGAACCTCGAGATCATGACTTGAGCTGAAATCAAAAGTTGGACCCTTAACCGACTGAGTCACCCAGGAGCTCCACTACATTTTCTCTTCTTAATGGCATTTATTACCATATAAAATTCTCATTCATTTAAAAAAAATTTTTTTTTTGTCTATTGCCCAATTCCTCCAACCCATCAAAATATAAACTGCTTGGAGGAAGGACTTGGTCTCGTCCACCACTCTAACTCCAGCATCTAGAACTATGCTGGAACACAGTAGGAACACGATAAATTCTTTTTGACAGAATAACTGATTAAAATCCTTCAGTAATTCTTCCTCCAAATTATATACTGATTTTATCCATTCTCATCATCCCCTCTAGTACCACTTTAACCTATGGTACCATTATTTCTTGCTTGGATTATGCAATAGTCCCGTTTCTTCCACCACTGCCCCCTCATTTAAGTCTCCACAGAGCCCCCTTTCAAAATTTAAATCAGATCACATTACTTCCCTACTTAAAATCCAATCAAAACGTGGGGCATCTGGGTGGCTCAGTTGGTTAAGCATCCAACTTTTTATTTTGGCTCAGATCAAGATCTCGAGGTGAGTTTGAGCCCTGCATCAGGCTCTGCACTGACAGCATGAAACCTGCTTGGGATTCTCTGTCTCCCTCTCTCTCTCTGTCCCTCCCCTGCTTGTGCTCTCTCTCAAAAATAAATAAATAAACATAAAAAAAAGAAAAATATCAAAACAAAACAAAAACATGTGAAGATAATTTGATTAAGAGGCTGAATAAGTGAATAAGGAAAGAAAAGCCAATTTAAAACTTCAGGAAGGGGCACCTAGAAAAGGGGTCTTTGCAGAGATAATTAAGTTTTCATTTTGTTATTTTCAAGTTCAGTCAGATGTTGAAGAGGCACAAATTAAAGACATTTTAATTTTAGGGGTGCTTGGTGGCTCAGTCAGTTAAGCATCTGACTGGCTCAGGCCATGATCTCACCATTTGTGAGTTCGAGCCCCGCATCCGGTTCTGTGCTGACAGCTCAGAGCCTGGAGCCTGCTTCAGATTCTGTGTCCCTCTTTCTCTGCCCCTCCCCGACTGTGCTCTGTCTCTGTCTCAAAAATAAATAAACATTAAAAAAATAAATAATTAATTAAAAGAGACATTTTAATTTTAAAAATTCACATTTGACCTTTATTACATGACCCTGCCTCAAGATCAAAGAAATCTTTTCAATAGAACTGCCCAAATGCTTTGAAGTTCAAGGTGTTTGTTTGTTTTTTTAATTTAGTTTCATGGCTTATTTGACAATGTAACTAATGTCAAAATGTATTCTTCAAAACTATAACTCTACTTTGGGAATCTGAACACCTGAGTTTTGTCTTGGCCACCATGCTGGGAGGCCTTGGGCAGGTCACTTCTTCTGAGTGTTCAATACTGCTGTGGAGCCGGCTGTGGTTCCCAAGTGCCAAAGACATTGGAATCATTACCTTGTTACAAACACAGATTTCTGGGCCCCATCCCAAGCTACTAAATCAGATTTTCTAACATTGAGGCCAGGAGTCTGTATTTTTAATTAACCAGGTGATTACAATGTACAGTTTGGGAACTACTGAATTAGATGACCTCTCAGGTTCCTCATAGTTCTAAAAATTTGATTTTCTGGGGGCGCCTGGGTGGTGGGTTGAGCATCCAACTCTTGATTTTGGCTCAGGTCATGATTCCAGGGTAGTGGGATAGAGCCCTGCACTGGGCTCTGTGCTGAGCATGGAGCTTCTTGTGATTCTCTCTTTCTCTCTCTCTGCCTCTTCCCCATTCACAGTCACATACTCTCTATAAAAAAAATAATTATTTTCTGGTTTCTGTTTCTTCTATCACTGGTTGTCCCATCTCTGCTACTAGATATTGTGCTAAAACACAAAGCCACAAAACAAACAATAAAAAACCAAGACCATGATTTAATCATCTCTACATCCTTCCGGCACCTACATAGTGCCTGGTATCTTATAGGCATACAATAAATATTTGAAAAATTAACCAATGATGATTAAATAAATGAATGTTATTTTATGTGAATCCCAATCACCGATGAACAGATAAATTTATATAGAGAGAAAATATAAACTTTTACCTGATATAATCTTGCACTCCCTGTCTGCCCTAGTACATACTTCAAATAATGGGTTGTGGGAATGTAGCTAATTCATATTGAGAGATCAATAGGAAAGTGGTTGAGATGCTTCCATGAGCTTGATTATCCTGCAATATTTCGCAGTGGTGGTAACTGAGAGAGTCTCATGATTCCGCATGAGTTTGTTTTCCTCCCCTTGACATTTCCAGGTCCAGAAAAAGCCATATCCTTAATGGGTGACAGATGTTCTTGGGGCCATGCTTCAGGTCTTTGCACCTGCAGCTTTTTGTGGGGCCCCAGTGAGTGGGAAGAGGCACTTGTCTTCTGCTAGAAGTTATCCAATATTTCCCTGGCAGTGGGTGTCAGCCAAGCAAAGTGAACCCCGATTGCCTAACACCACCTCTTGTGACCCTGCAGTTCCTTCTGCCATACCCCTCCCTCCTCCACACTCCACTAACCACCTGGACTTCCCCAGCTCAGACACTGTCTGCTGGCCTGGGAAGGTACCGGCTCAGGATGAAATCTGTCACAGGAGTGGGCAATTTAGCCAATGGCACGTAGAGGAGTTTGGCATCCAGGCCAGGGTTGTAGCGGATACGGGGGCTCCGGGAAACAATGGCGTGCTCCATGCTGTCGGTGACTTCTCTGATCCTTGGCTCTGCCAACTGCATCATGTTTTTTAACTTCTCAGTATCTGAGGGTACAAGAGGGGGCAGAAATCAAAGGCTCTGTTGCTCTTCACAAAAGATGGTTTCTTCTGAATTCTATCCAAGCTTCCTTTCCATCAGATCCAACATTTCAGGCAGATCTACCACACCCTCCAGGTTGTCCCTTACATGAACACCCTGTAAATGATCCTATTTCTCTTCCTGAATTCAAAAACTGTGTGTTGAATTCCTACTAGGAATCAGACAAACTGTGCCCAGTTCTGCCACTTACTGGTTGTGTGACTTTGAGCTGAAACTTCCATCATCTATAAAATGGGAATAATAATACCTGCTCTAAAAAATAATAAAGATGAATAATAGCAGTGTAGACAGTGAAGCAGGACAGAAAAGAAAGCAAGTGTATATAAGTGCATGAGAAAAATTGGAAGAAAATAAGTAAAATTACTCTCTGGCTTGTGGGATTCCTAGTCACTGGAGGCTTTTTTTGTTTTGTTTTGTTTTGTTTTCCTCCTACACAGGTCTCAGAGTTACCATATTTTCTACAAAGTCATACAAGAAAGAAAATGTTATTAAAAAATAGTAACGCTGGGATGACTGGCTGGCACAGCTGGTAGAACACACGACTTTTGATCTTGGGGTTGTAAGTTCAAACTCCACATTAGGTGTGGAGAGTACTTAAAAAAAAATTGTAACACTGCCCTTGCCTTGGTCATTAGGCCATTATGGGGCTCAAATGATCTAAGGCACAGGCAGATACATTGTAAGTCTCTAACAAATGTGAGGGGCTGTTCTGTTAGCATTGCGTACATGGGTATGAAGATGGGTGTGAGGCATCTGAGTGGTCCAAGTCTGCCAAGGCTCACAACACAAATAGACAAACCTCATGGTACACTTACCGGCCCTGATGTACAACTTTGCCCCAGGACTCTGGGATGGGGGCGGGTCACTGGGACTCATACTTCAACGAGAGCCCCAAGAACTCCAGAAGGAAATGGTGCCTGAGAGTCAGGCATCCCAATAAGGGATTAAAACTTGAAAACAAAAGGAGAAATAGCTGGTCCAGATTTGGGGATGGTCTAGGGAGACAGAGAATTCACCTCTCCATGCAAGAACTTGGTGAGCAGTTGATGAGGGTGGGACAGTGTGGTTTAAGTACCCTCACCTCCAACTCCAATGAACCCCCTTTGTGTTTCCTAGAGAGAAAACTACTATAGTGAAGCAGCCATGCTCTTAATTAACTTCTCTGTACTCATGTCAGTACATTTTCACCTGTGCACCTGCCTAATAATATGTCAGGAGGCAGGTGCCAGGAGTAGGGAACGTCCCTGGGCAGCATCTCCCCTACCACCACTCTCCCTGCAAAGGCTATTGTTCTGAGCAGTTGTGCCCTTGGCTTCTATTCTCAAATCCCAGCCTGCCACTAGTTGTGTGACTTTGGGTCCTTAACCCCTCTGAGCCTCCATCCCATTATCTGTGAAATGAAAACGAGTCAGTGATCCCCAAGATCTCGCTGTTCCTCTCAGAGACTCGTCTCCCTCCCAGAGAACTCACAGATGTGGAAGTAGTCCTCCCCGTAGCTGTCCCGGGTCTCCTGAGGCAACCGCTCCCACAGCTTTCGCATGCGGGACACCATGCCTTCCTTGCCCAGGATGGATGTTCGATAGTTCCCCGGCTCAATGATGCTGACTTTCACCCCAAAGTAGTGGAGCTCACGCCTGGGAAAGAAGAGTTGGACTCAGTCTGGGGCACTACGATGACAAAGGATCATCAGGCACAGTCACTTCTGATCCCTCTACAGGGGCTTATTTCCCCAGAAACCTGGAGGTGCTTCCCTCCACCCCTGTGCCAGGCCAGGCATTGCCTTCATGCAAATCAGGGCCTCAGCCCTTGCCCAAGCAGTTTGCATTAGGCAAACCCAGCAGGAAGGAAGTCAACAGAGAAATCTAGACCAAAGCCCTGCCTCCTACCAGGTTCACCCACTCAGCCTCATACTCAACACCCACGTGGCAAAGGAGTGAGGGGGTCTGGGTAAGGCCTGAATCCTCCTTTGAGAGTCTCCCATGAGCATATCTGCCTCCAGGCCTCTCTGTCTGCATCAAATACTCTCCTTTCTACCCCCATAGGCCCAAACATAGTTTTACTTACTTTGAGACAGCTCAAGGGAATACAGGAAGACAGCCTCCTATCACCACCCTACCTCTTCTCCTCATTCCTTCTCCTGGTCCTTGGGGAAGGCTCCCTGAAGACTAGCCCTCTTCCTGCTACTGTGTTAGCTCCCTCCCTCCAGAACTCCCTTGCCCACATGCTGCCCTCCCCAGCTCTCTCTTCCTGAGGTGAAATCCCCAGGACTCCGACCCAGAGTGGTTTGGCACCAGGGCCCAGTCACCTGATGCTGTCAGAGAAGGCCTCGACACCAAACTTGGAGACGCAGTAGCCACCACCGATGATAGCCACGCGACCACCAGAGCTGGACATGTTGATGACCCTGCCCCGGGCTTTTTTGACCATGGGCAGCATGTGGAGGGTCACTTCGATCAGTCCCACCAGGTTCACATCGATCACCTTCACAAAGTCCTCCTTCGTCAGCCATTCATTGGGCCCACTGGGCAGGCCTACACCTGC
Source organism: Panthera uncia (assembly GCF_023721935.1). Taxonomy (NCBI): domain Eukaryota; kingdom Metazoa; phylum Chordata; class Mammalia; order Carnivora; family Felidae; genus Panthera; species Panthera uncia. The sequence goes on from NC_064809.1 coordinate 80,988,198, forward strand.
ATTGTTCACCAGGGCCCAGAGGCCTGGGGGCGTGATGGAGGGAGAGAGAACCACACAGAAATCATTAGCATCTCTGGAAAATCATCAGTGTCCACCACCCACCAGCCCAGGGCTTCTGAGGATGGTTGAGCAGGTGCACAAGGCACAAGAAGGCAGGCTGGTGGCATGTGATGGGGAGCTATGACAGCCCAAAGGAAGATATGCCTTTTACTAATTAGTTTTCCCCAAAGGGGCACTTTTTATGATTCACACAGACTGTCACTGTGCTAGCTGGGGCCCTGTACCAGCTACAATCCAGGCTTTAGCTAATAGCACCTAAGCTATTAGCTCTGGGAAGAGAGATATAATTTTCATACCAATGAATTAATGGTTGAAGTCTTGCCCTTATCATGCTTCCCCCTCTCTATCCACCTAAGTGTAAGAAACCGACTCCATTTCACACATTAAAATGAGTTCATCCATTCACACATTCATCCATTTATCTACTCATATATCTATTCTCTGTCAGTTACAGAGGAAGGTGCTGGGGATGTAAAATGAACAAGATAGATCTTGTCCCTCAAGGAGCTCACAAACCAGAGAGGAAATAAATAATATTCATAAATGTGTAACACATTTAAATAAAACAATCATGAAAAAAAATGTAATAAGGGCTCTCTTTCAAATATTTAATTTGAGTTGAGTTGGTACAAATGGAGAGAAATAATGCTAAGTATTGTCATTCAACTCCGCAGGAACCCACACCTGAAGATCCTTAAGTTCCAGTTCTATTTCTACCTTCAGCCTTGGACAAGTCACTTCCTCTCTCTGGGCCTCAGGTCCTTTATCGACTGGCCAGGACAGTTGCTTCCAGCCTGGGGTTTGCAATCCTGAGACCCTTCCAGGCTGAACCCCAGAACCGGCTCAGGAGATGCAGGGGAGGCTCAATTTTCATTTGTTTTACATGTCAAGCTTCCAAGTGAAATTCCACTTGGAGGAGGAGGTTTGATTCTAAAAACACATTGGAAAAGTCCTTAAATGATTCCTAAGGACACCTTCCAGCTCTTTCATTCAAAGATTCCAAAAACCCCACTGCTCAGGTGCCTTGCCTTCCCTTCCCCTCCCCTCATCCTCCCAGCCCACCTTGACTCCTGCAGCCCCAAGATACTACTCCCAGCACAACTGCACTCTCTTCCAATAACTTGTCAGGATGTAAACACCACTCTTGGTCCACCCTCCTCCTGTGCCTGGGGTCCACACACAAGCCATGTCCCTACTGTATCTTCCTGCCTTCCCTCAATTGAGACCCCAAGAGACCAGTTGGCTGGCAGAACTCAAACCTCCCCAGCCAGAGGAGGCTCTCTTGTCTTACAGAGGAGGAAATGAGGCTCCTGAGACCCAAAGACTATAAAACCCAGGTGCTGTCCATGGAAAAGGGACACACACACTCTCCACTACCTGTGATCATCCTGGTAGACAGCTCTGCCTGCTGGCAAACCAGGACAGCCTTCATTTTTTTTTTTTTTTTTTCCTGTAAAGAGCAACTAGAGAACCATCAGAGCGGTGTGAATAGCTTTAGGGCTGTGCCAGGGACTCTCAGGGGCCACAAGAAAGTATGCCAAAACCCCTGCCCCCCGCCCCGCCGCTTTCCTAGTACTTCTTAGACCAAGAATGGTGCCCAATGGGGTAGGCAGAAAATGGCTCCCCAAATAGTCACTGTACAAATCCCTGGAACCTATTAATATGGGGGATTACACGGGAAGAAGGAATGAAGATAGCAGATGGAATTCAAATTGCTTATCAACTGACCTTAAAACGGGGTGATTATCCTGGATCAGCCTGCTAAACCCAATATAATCACAAGGATTTTTTTAAGTGGAAGAAGGAGACAAAAGACAACCAGAGAGACAGAAGTGTGAAAAGGACTTGGCCCCACGTTGCTGGTCTTGAAGATAGAGGAAGAGGGTCATGAGCTAAGAAATGCAGGCAACCTCTAGAAGCTGGGAGAGGTAATGAAATGAATCCTCTCCTAGAACCTCCAGAATGAACACTGCTCTGTTGATACCTTGATTTCAGCTCAGTGAGACCCATTTTGGACTTCTGACCTCCAGAACTTTAAGATAATAAATTTGTGTTGTTTTAAGCCACTACATTTTTGTGTTAATTTGTTAGAACAGCAACAGGAAATTAATATACCCAGTGACTCATTAACACAAGTGGCTCACAGCTAAATGTAGGGCAAGGCAGCCTATTGAGAAAAGAGACTGACTCTCGCTGAATTATTCATTAATTAGTTCATTCAACAAAAATTTATTGAGCACCGTACTAGATGCCAGACACTATTCTGTACTAAGGATCTATAAAAGAAAAGAGGCGAAAAGCCCTGCCCCCGCCCCATCCCAGGAACCTTTATTCTAGCAGGGGAAAGAAACAATGAATAAGAAAAATAAGTAAAATATATGGAATATTAGATAGTGGTCAATGCTAAGGAGAAAAATCAAGCAAAGAGTTACTGTTTGGCCCCTCCTGGGCCCCAGGGCTCTCCAGCCCCCAGACCAGTTCCCTTAGGAGCCAGGACTTCCTCCAGGCTGCTGTTCCACAACAGAGCCAGCCTGTTTCTCCTGCTCCTGTGCCCATGCCCTGCATGCAGGAAGCTTCCCGGGCAGGTTTGCATGTAGTCCTGGGCCAGCCCAGCCAGCCCACGGCCTCCTTTCCCAATAGGAGTGGTCACTCTGATGTCATCACTTACCTTGAGGTCAACCCAATACCCACCATGATGTGAAGGAAGAGGACAGATCTCTGTCTCCCCTGCCTTCTAGTTTGACACAAGGAGAGCAAATGTCCCTGCTCAGGGAGTCCAACCTCCTGTTCCCTCTTCCCTCTCCCCAGCCCACTCCCAGTAAGAAAGGTGCTCACATTTCAGTTGGAACTGATGGTTAGGACTACCTAAGTCCCAGAGAGGCAACTCCCATCTTTAAAGGTTTGGACATACAGAACAAGTCTTCCCTCTCCCACATCCTCTGGCAACCTTCCCCCATCCCTCTGAGTCTCTGGCAGAAAAAAACTTCCTTGGGAAATCACCCCTTTTGTGTGAACAGACCAAACTAAGCAACAGTTTCCAAACCCACTGAGCCAAAGCCCCAGCCCCTTTCTCTACATCACCTCTCCTACTACATCTGAACAACACTGTCCCTGATCACTGTCAGATGCCTAGAGGAGAAAGACAGAAGAATAAACTAAGAAGGCCAAAGAATGCAATTTGCCCCACCTTGCTCACCCACTTGGTCCCTCACCCACTGGGCCGCTGCCTTTATACTCTCAGTCTTGGTGACATCCAATAGGGTGGTCTGCAGTCGGTAAGAGGTATCCTGCTGAAGCTTCTGGGCCCCTTCCTCAGTGAAGCAAGCAGCCAGCACCCGCATGCCCCGATCAACCAGCTGCCTGGCCAGCAGGTTCCCGAAGCCCGAGTCACAGCCTGTGATGAAGACATACTTGTCTGAGAGGTTGCGGACCAGATTGCAGTTCTTGAACCATCGATACATAAAGGAGAGATCCGTGATAGCTGCCATAGGGCAAGAGGATGCTGGTGGCCAAGAAGTATTGGGCTCAGGAGACAGCTGGAGAGGCTGGTCTTCTGAGCCCCAGCTGGCAGTCTGCTGAAAGCCACTGAGAAGAGCTTTCTTCCACTGGCAACAGACACAGGGCTCCTGGATGAGCCACTTTATAATTTCTATAGGTGGATGCATCACCATACCAATTAGCCTAGATGCAAGAAATTCAAGTCCAACCTGAAGCCTTGTGACCTCAGACAGTACTGGTGGCTGCCTCTCGCTCTCCCCCAGCCCTGATAGGTGAAGCTGCCAAGGATAGGAAAGACCCCGTTGGTGATGCTGATGCTGAGAGGTGGCTCACCTGGGTGGTCTGAGCAGGCCAGGTGAGAAAGGAGGACTCAGCCCAGAGAGCATCCCTGGAAATCTCCCACCTCTGGCCCAGGGATCAAAATCATTTGTCATGAGTTCAGACATGTAAATAAACTTAATTTTTATTTTCAGCAAAAAAAATTAAGACAAATTCATTAATGTAAAACAAACAGAATTGGCTTTGTGCCCCCCAAGTCCCAAAAGAAATGAGTTTCAAGTTACTGGCTCTTTGCAATTCTCTGTCCTTAGGTGAATCTCCATTATGAGAGATTAAGAAAAACAAAAGGTTTTCCCCAGGGTGGATGTGACTCCACTGAGGCCAGAGGCAGCAGAACCCTTCTGCAGGAAGGCTGCTTTTTTTCTTTTTAATTTCTTTTTTTTTTTTTTAATTCAAGTTAGTTAACAGACAGTGTAGTATTGGTTTCCAGAGTAGAACCCAATGATTCATCATTTACATATAACACCCAGTGCTCATCTCAACAAATGCCCTCCTTAATGCCCATCACCCATCTAGCCCATCCTGCCCCCCCCCCCCCCCAGCCCTCCAGCAACCCTCAACTTGTTCTCTGTATTTAAGAGTCTCTTACGGATGGCCTGGGAGGCTGTTTCTGAAAGCAGAAAGATGGAGGGGCTCCAGGCCTGGGTCTTGGGAGGTGATACTCAGGTCACCAATGAGGAGCCCCCACTGCATTCCAGGCAGACCCAGCTCTCACCCTCACTTGGTGACTGGACAAATGGACAAAGTTAATGGCAGAAGACACATCAGCTCCCCCAGGGCTGGGCCCCCTTGGGCATTTCTTTCTACCTCAAGGGCTAAGCACACACTAGGGGATCTAGTAATCTGAGAAGCCCAGAGGGGATACTGGAAGGAAGGGATTATGAAGTCAACTGACACAGTGGCTAATTGGATGTACAGAGGTAGGGGAGACCAGGAGTCAGGGGGATTTTAATATACTGGGGCTGATAACGGGTAGAACCACAAGTGGCAAGAGAATTCAGAGGCAGGAGACGAGAGAGTTCTGACATGAACATCATTGAGATGAGGTCCAGCCAGATGATAGGGGCAGGTCATGAGTTCCCTGGGCAGCTGCAGGAATGGCCTGGGGCCAACTCCTTGGCTCCAAGAAGAAGACTGGAATAAGAGACTTGGAAAAGTCTCAAGGTCAGGACTTGGAGGGGAGGGAGAAATTCCAGGAAATGGGGCAAAGAACTCACAAAAGTTAGGAGGGAAGCTGGTAAAGAAGAAGAAATAAGGAGATGAGACAGAGGAGCCTAAGATTCAGGGACAGAAGGATGTTGGGGTCTATGGTGGCTCTTGAATAAACCTCTAGAGTCACCATTCCCCAAGATGAGCCTAGTCACCAACTCATCCCGAGGGACTGGCGGCCAGCCACCCACACCTTCCCTGTTCAAAGAGTCTGAAAGAAATGGGGCCACAATTTTCCTAGGGTGAAGAGACAAGGATGCATCTCTATGCTGTGTGCTATCTACCAAGGTTGGTAAGCTCCAGAATCAAATAAAGCAGGTGTCACCTCAAGAAAGACCAGAGAGGTTGGTCATTCTATAACAAGGGTGGTAGGAGTGAGAGGTAAGATCAAGGACACACCCCTGAGGTGCTGATCCAAACCCCGTGTGGGACAGAGGTGGGAAGCAGTGGAGGCAAACCCCAACTATGGCATACCAAGCCCAAGGCACAACGCATACACTCAGTCTGGGAGGCACCTCCTAACTCTGCCCTCTGGGTAAGTGAACAGGGAAATTTTGGCTAGGGGAAGCCAGACAAGGTCACTCAAGGGCTGAAGAGCCCCAGGGTATCCCAATCCTTGAGAAGACAGGTGACATCCAGGGATTGTCTATGGATTTAGAAAGGGATGACTTGGAACTGCTCCAACACAGGACCGGGCCTGACCCACCATCGCATGGGCCTCTCTGCTGACTGATGGTCAAGGAAATGCTCTCCTGGGTTCAAACTCCCAACACCCAAAAAAGCAGGTCATGCAGTGGAGGGCTGCAGGACCACACAGAAGGGTTCTTTCCCTAGGGCTAGAAATGCCCCACTCTCAGATGACAGGTCTCCCTGCTGTGTGGGCACCTGAGGCTGACAGGTCAGACTGGTGGTTGAACTCCACCCACACGTCTGTTCACTAGTATCCTCAGCAGAGAGGGGCCTTCAGCTCCTCCAGGCCATCCCCAGCCCCTACTACAGGGTGAGAATGAATGACACTGCCACATCTGACCTCGCTTTCTGTTTTCACCAAGAACACTGATATTCCACAGTATCAGGTCCCCCTAAGGTCTCCATAGCCTCAGTTTGAAACTGAGGGAAGAAAATTAAGGCACCTGATGAGGCAGCTCCCAGCACCAATTTGTCCTCAGCCCAGGAATCTACATCACTTTGTACAATGCGTTCTCTGTTCAGTTCATACTCAGAACATCATCAGAACAGTGGAGATGTAGAGAGTTGTGGTCTCGGGAAATGCTGGGTAATTAAGGGAACCCCTGCCCAGTATATAGTAGGTGCTCAACAAAGGTTAGCAGAAAACAACAGACTGGGGTCCAGAAGTGACTCTTACTGTCCTCCACCGTAGGATGTGAGAAAGGGGATCTGGGCTGGGGAACCTGGGGATGGCTGCAGATGGGGGGCATAACTCTAAATGAGGGGACAAAGAGGGCTGCGGAGAGGCTGCTGTTGAGGGGAGAGGCTGATGTCTCCAGGAAAGGGACTGGAGTCTGCCAGTGCCTCAGCAACTTCTCTTTGTCTATCCATCCTTGGGTCTTCCTGTGACACTGTGTTACTTGAAAAATCCTGGAAAAGAAACATTAGCCTCCCACCCCACTTCTTTGGAAAGAAGAGTGATCCAACTCTCCTCTTAAAATCCCACCCCCATGATCTCCATGAAGGTACCTGACTCCTTCTCTTATGGATTCATATCCCACCACTCCCCAAGGCCACAGTTCCAATCACTGGACCTAGGTAAACTTATCAATTTTTATTTTAAGGCAAAAATAATCAATGGACATCAAGGTTTCAAGACAACTCAACAACTAGTTTGTTTCTGTGTCCTCTGTCATGATTCCAATTACAGACATGTCCTTTCAGCCAGGGTCTGTGAATTGGCACCTCAGGTTGATGGGTCAGGCTGGTGGTTGCCATCCACATCTCCATCCCTGTCAGAGGTATCTTCAGTGGAAAGGGGCATTAACTCCCCCAGGCCATGTCCATCCTGTAGGAGGGGGACACTGGACAGAAGCAAGGCACACCTTGAGTATGGGGACAGAAGCAGAGTAGGTGGGGGCTGAGCCCCTCCCTGCTGCTAACACGCTGCCAAGAATGGATTCCTCAAGTGGCAGGAGGGTCAAAAGACTCCAAGCCTTGAGAGGCCATTCAAGGAACAAGGTATGGTTGTGTGCTATTGGGTCCCTGTTCCTCAATCACAAAACTTGTGACTTTCCTCCTAATATTCCTAGAGTGCTAATGTCCAGGGAAGTCTGGGGAGGAGGCGAGGAGGAAGTTGAGATGGGTGTCCCTGGTGACACAAGAACCCCCCCCTCCACTGTATTTCCCTCCCCCTGAGGGATTCCCGCCCTCACACAGTACCCAACTCCCTCCTACCATGCACCCCAGTCTGGGGTTACAGAGCCTTGATGGGTCTTTGAGACATCCAGTAGATCATGGCATCCACCAGTAAGGTAGGCATGTAACTCATGGGGAGGTAGAGGAGCTTGGCATCCCAGCCAGATGAGTATCAAGTGCGGGGGTGGCAGGCTGTTAGGGCATGTTCCACGCAGTTTGTCACCAAGTACAGATTGTTGCAACATGTTGACTTCAACTTTTTCACTGATTTCTTGACTGCCCAAAGGGAACAACATATTGTCACGTTTTAATCTTGCTTTGGGATCAACTTGAGAGAAGTTTCTAAAAGCACCCCACCTCTCCCCACTCATCTCCAGGTTGAATCCATGGATTTCATCGGAGTGTGTCCCGACTCCTTCCCACAGGAACACTCCACACTACGCCCCCTCTGGCTCTATTCCTGGGAATATGTGCTCC
>NC_064809.1:80996157-81013205 GCF_023721935.1 Panthera uncia
CTGCTACCCTTTCAGCAGGCCCCGGGTGCCTGCCTGCATTGCCCTCTACCCCTCCCACATCCAGAATTTCAGACACAGACTCAGAAGGCAGAAAAGACTGGCTTGCACGGGGACCTAAAACCTCACGCAAGCAGTGAGGGCTGTAAGCCCCATAACTACAAAAGTATCCATTCAGTTGTATCCCAATGATGGTGGGGAGGAGGCGGGAGCTGCCCCCTCAGCAGACTCAAGATAGGACAGGAGACTGGACGGAATAGCTGTCCATGGAGGGGCTTCAGGATGAGGCAGATGACATCACATCATAAAAGAAGAGTGGACACAGCTGGCGATGGGGCGGCTTTCTCAGGGAACCCCGGTGGCCTCTGACAGGATTGGGCTCTAGTCCCTGCTTACATCCACTGAAATGTACCAAGCTCCTTCCCCAGAAAAGAAGCCTGGGAGGGAGGGGGTCATGCAATAGTTCAAGGGATATTGAGGCCGGCTTACACTGGACCTCTTCGCCCTTGAGGCTCTCCTGCCATTGTGGCAGGACCATTGAGTTGTGGCCCTAGGCAGAGCCCTTCAATAAGTTTCTGTGGTTGTGTCCTTCAGGAAGCACTGGCAGAAATCAGAGACCTAACCGGTGCACAGCTCCCTGACACTCTGGAAAGACAATCTGGATGTGGTCCCAAACACCATTCCTCTTGAACATCTCTCCCCAAGAGGCCACAGAATGGCTGGATAAGCATTGTTTGGGGGGGAGGGGTAGAGAAATGGTAGAAATCCAGAAACTCCAGGTAAAGCCTGAAGCAATGATTTCATCTGATTGAAGCAGTATGGGTCGCCCATGTGCTGAACACTAGAGCATTGAAGGCTGCAGCCCCTGGGGGGCAGGGACTGAGTCTCACCAGTCTTCTAGTACCCGGCAGCACGTGGCGTCTTACAAGATGAACACATGCGAAAGTAGATGACCCTCCAGCATCCCACTTCCCTCTCCATTTTCACCTGCATTTCTCACACTGTCCTGCCGTGAGATTCCCCAAAGCCTCCCTTCCTCCCCTCTTAATGAGGGAGGAGGTTCAGGATGATCTTGTGAGTCCTTTCCATTTCAACTCTCGGGGAGTCTAAGAATCTATGTCGTGGTCAAGAGGGAACCTTAGGAAGTCAAGGCCTCCGGAAACGCTGGAGAAGTCAAGGGGCATTGCCGTCCAGCCCAGGTTACGCGCTCAACAAAAGTTAGGAGAAACTGACTAAATCTGGGATTAACAAGGAGTGTCAGCACATCTACAGAGAACCTGGGGGAGGTGCTAGGGATCAGGAAGTGGGGCGGGGGGGGGGGGGGGGGGTTCCGGGGGGGGGACAAAAGCCAGGAGATGGATAGGAAATTACAGGGTGGGGAAGAGTGAAGGCATGCTGGGAGGCTGCTGGGTGGTGCCAGTTTCCCTGGGGACCTTCCAGTGTCTGTCGATCCCTCAGAGCCTCCTCTTCCTGGCACTAACCTTGCACACCTCCACATACATTCTCTTGGGAAATCATAGGGAGGAAACAGTTGTCCTTCATCTTGTGACAGCAAAGACATTTCACCTCCCATTTCTCAACCCCTCCCAGGTCATCCCATGCTTCTCTCCGCCTCCACAAAGGGGACTTTGCTCTCACTCAAGAAATTTCCCAGAATTCCAAAGGCTGAGTCACCTCCACCCAAGTGTATGCTGTGCTTCTAAAACTTTTTTATCCACAAGAGGCGCTTCAAGGGCGGTCAGTTTTAACCTTTTGGACATTGTGGATCCTTTTGAGAATCTAAGGAAGACTCTAAGCCCCATAAAAATGACTTAACACAACATACAGGATTTTGAATATGCTTTTCAGGCAGTTCACAGACCACCTAAAGCCATTAGGTGCCAGGAATCTAGGTCAAGAATCCCTATAATAAGGATTTACAGTGTGACACAGGCCAGTTGTTTAACCTCTCCGTGCCTCACGACATGATAGAAGCCTTGCCTATGACAGTGTAACAACTTAATGAGGATCAAACAGTACCTGTCAATCACAAATGCTAACTTATTGCTATATCGCTTTTTGGTAATTCATAGTGGCATTGGGAATATTCTTGACCTTTCACGTGAGAAACAGAACACGAGACAACTAAATGAAAGAGGAAGCTGGTGTCGATCCAACTGAGAGAAAAACGGCTCATAGTGGTGGGACTGGGCAGAGGTATCTCAACCCAATTCCCCAAGAAGGGATCTCTCCTTCCTCATCCCCAAATAGTGGGAAAGGAACATACTTATGCCAAGCACTTTACGTATCTCCTATGTCCCATACAATAACCCCTGAAGGAAGCATCAGTCACCTCACTTTACATATAAGGAAACTAAGACTCAGAAGGGTAAAGTGACTTGTGCAAAGTCACACAGCTACTAAGTAACAGAACATGGTGTCAAAGTCAGGTCTGGTCCCCGAAGTAGCGTTAGCTCCACTGTGCCTCAGCGAAGAGCGAGTAAGCAGGAAAGAGCTGAGCAGAGCCAAGGACAGGGTTGCTGGACCACATCCTTCTTTGGAACGCCCGGGGACCAGGCTGGTGCTATTGGGCAGATAAGGCTGCCTCCCTGGCAGGGGGAAGCTGCGGCAGGAGGGCCAAATGACCTCTGTGGCTGGGCTTGGCTTCTGTACTCAGTGACCTGCTGGCAGCTAGGCTGGGAGCGGAAGTACAGTCGTTGCCAAACTCCTCAGCCTAAACCAGTCCGCAATCCATCCGCCCTCAACACACAAAGTAGGGTCCTCGGCCACACAGGCCAGACGGCCTGCCCAGCCCTCCTTCCAGGGTCCAGGCACAAGCCCTTGGCCCCCACCTGACCCTGGGAAGCTGCCTGCTTTTATCTGTGCCTCCAATAACTCCTCCCTGGTACCTTCCTTCCTTTCTGATTGTTGATTACAATATCTTGTCTACATTTTTTGGAAAAAAAAGTTGGGGAGGTGGTAGGAAGGAGAAAGAGCAAATTTCCAGGAATTGTTTTGCTGCTGCTGTTCCTGTTACTTGGAGCAAAGCTGTGTGCTGCTCCCCTCCTGCTCAGGTTGGCAAGAAGCCTGGGTCCTGCCCCCTCTGTCTTTCCCTTCCTTCCAATCTCTCTCTCTCCAGCTGCACACCTCCTCCCTCCAAAGAAAAACAGCCACATGAAAACTGCAGAGCTGTCACTTATTTCTTCCTGAGGGAGCAGCTTTCCCTCTGTGCCTCTGCCAGAAGGCACCCCATCATTTCCTCCTGTTGCACATACACATTCAGTGATGTGGGGGAAGGGGGGCTGGGGAGCAGGTGGAGGGTGATGTCTCCATACGGGAGGGAAAAGATCCTGGGGTCAAAGATTCGGAGACCCAGGAGACATGAGCCACTCGATTGCAGTCTTGAGAGGAATGGAAATGGCCATGAGTCAGAATGTGTAGAGAGAAAGAACAGAGATGAGAACTAGGTCTTCCTGGAGGGTGCTTGCTCTAGTAGAGCCTCCACCTGCAGGGGTCAAAGGTATGGAGAAGGAAGTGAGAATTTTCAGAAGGCTCTCTATTCAAAAACGATATCCATAGGATAGAAACTGAGATCCAAAAGAGAGAGAAAATAGAACTGTCTGAAAAAGCAAAGTAAACCACATTTTACATTGTCATAGCTCATCATGACGGATTTCTTGGTCTAGCCACGGTCTGATGTGTGAGTAGAAGTGTGACATGATAAGAAATGTATATTTGGTTTCTGCCCCTAATTCCTGAGCTCTTAAATCCCTTGGAATTTCCCAGATAGTTTCAGGATGGGGACTGACTCCCAGAAAGACCAAGCCTTGCCTAGATGCTTGGAACGCCCAACCTCACCTCCTGTCCTCTGGGAAGAAGTCAGAGACTAGAGTTATAATTTATAATAGATCATGCCTTTATGTTGAAGCAGGCATAAAAATTCCGAAACTGTGAGGTTCAGAGAGCTTCTGGGTCGGTGAACATATCCACATGCCAGGAGGCCAGTGTACCCAACTCCATGGGAACAAAGCTCAGGACCCTTCCCAACCTCACACTATATACTCCTTATCTGGCTGTGCATTTGTATCCTTTATAATAAACCAGTAAACAAAGTAAATGTTTCCCTGAGTTTTGTGAGCCATGTCAGCAAATTATTGACACAGAGGTGGGGGGATTATGGGGACTTTGTAACCATGTTGGACAGAGTCATGTTTGTGACTGGCATCTAAAGTGAGAACAATCCTGTGGGACTGAGCCCTTAAACGTGTGGAGTCTGACACAAACTTCAGGTTGGTGCCAGAATTGATAAATTTTAGGACACCCACGGTTATAGGGTGTCCGGGAGTTGGAAAACTAATTGGTATTGGAGAAAAACCCCTACATATTTGGTGTCAGAAGTGTTATGAATAGAGAAACAGTTTTTCTATAGAAGGCTTTAAGAAAATTGCAAAATTAGGGGCGCCTGGGTGGCTCAGTCGGTTGAGTGACTGACTTCGGCTCAGGTCATGATCTCACAGTTTGTGAGTTTGAGCCCCGCGTCAGGCTCTGTGCTGACAGCTCGGAGCCTGGAGCCTGCTTCCGATTCTGGGTCTCCCTCTCTCTCTGCCCCTCCCCTCTCATGCTCTGTCTCTCTCTGTCTCAGAAATAAACATAAAAAAAATTAAAAAAAAAAGAAAATTGCAAAATTAAAAATATCTCTTAAAGATATTAAAAATATCTCTTGTGGAGATAGTTGCACAACAATGGGAATATCCTTAATTAATTAATTGAAGTATTAATTAACCAATGAATGAAAGTATTAATTACTTTAAATAATTAATTAATTACACCCAATGTGGGGCTTAAACTCATGACTCCCAGATCAAGAGTCACATGTTCTACCAACTGAGCCAGCCAGGTACCCCTTACTTAATGCTACTGAACTATATAATTAAAAGTGGCTAAAATGGTGGGATGCCTGGGTGGTTCAGTTGGTTAAGCATAGGACTTTGGCTCAGATCACGATTTCACAGTTTGTGGGTTCGAGCCCCGCATCGGGCTCTGTGCTGACAGCTCAGAGCCTGAAGCCCGCTTCGGATTCTGTGTCTCCCTCTCTCTCTGCACCTCCCCCGCTCATATTCTCTCTCTCTCTGTCTCTCCAAAATAAATAAACTTAAAAAAAAATAGCTAAGATGGTAAATCTGACGTTATGTTTATTTCACGTTATGTTTATTTCACGTTATGTTATTTCAACAAAAAATTAATTAGCAATCTTAAAAAAAATCACCTCCTTGAATCGATAAACAGAATGTGGCCTATCCATGCAATGAAACATTACTCAGACATAAAAGGTCATGAAATGCATATACGTGCTATAATGAGGATGAACCTCAGAAACGTTATGTGAAGTGGAAAAAAAAAAGACACAAGGGTCACGCATTGTATGATTCCATTTATGTTAAATATGCATGATAGGTAAATCCACAGAGACAGAAAGCAGAACGGTTATTGCCAGGGGCTGGGAGAAGAGGGAAGTAGGCAGTGCTTACCGGGTATGGGGTTTTCTTCGGGGGTTATGAAAATGTTAGGACCTAGAGAGGGGTGGTGGTTACATAATACCATCAATGTACTAAACTCCACTGAACTGTACACTGTAAGCCGGTTAATATTGTTATGAGAACTTCACCTCGATTAAATATGCATACGCAATCCCCTCCAGCCAACACACCTTGAGCCACGTGGCTCATGAGACGGGCTACCTCTCTGGGCTTAACAGAAGATGAGAAAGCCCATCCTTTCTCCCCGCAGGGGACACCACAGGGTATGTCAGGGGTCAAACGATTAACTGAGGTGAAAGCAGGCTGAGAAGCAGGAGGCTCTGCTGACACATCCATGGGCTCTGAGCCTTGCCCTCTAGCTTGGCAGGAGAGAGAAGCTTGGTGTCTGTCTCTCTCTCTCAGCCACCCTTGGCCACACTTCACGAGAAGTATGAGGCGGTGGGGGAAGGATGCTGTTCTCCCCCTCCGGGTCTAGGAGACTCCCTGAAGCTCAGTGCAGCCCCGTTTCCCACCCCACGTTTAATCCTCCCTCTGTGTCCAGCTTCTCACCCCAGAGCCAAGATGCAGGCTGGGGAGAATGGCAAGGGATGGGTGCGAGCCAGCGGCAAAGGGCAGAGTGACTAAAAGCCTGGCTGATTTTCAGATTTCTTTTAGCCCGCCCACCCACATCCAGTTCTGCTTTTGTAGGAATCAACAGACAGGGGAGAGTGGGATTCCAAGCCAATTTAGAGTGGAAAGCACGTATGTGTGTAAAGCATTGACCACAGGCCCAGCCCTGTGCTGAGCACTTTACCTTGTTGGCTCACTTAATTCTTACAACACCCCTGTTAGTAGATATTATCGTCCCATTTTGCAGAGGAGAGGACTGAGGCTTAAGGAGGCAAATTCCCATAGCTAGTGAGTCAAGAGTCTGGATTTTAATACTTGCAGCCTGACTCCTCCCCGCCCCTGGCACACTGGGTCTTCTGCTGTGACTTCCCCTCTATCTGGATTGGGGGAAGGCAGGAAAAACACTGACCCTCTCCCACAGAGCCTCAGCCAGTGACACTGCTTCCTGGATGAGAAGGACGGCCCTGAAGCCCACAGCAAAGCCAGCCCCACAGCCACAGTCCCTCCAGTCTCCTTGCAGCTCCCCAGCAGCCCAGACCCACCACCGGCCCTCCAGGACCAGAGGCGCTCCAGACAGAAACTCAGGTGGGTGTCACCCTCTCTCAGGGAAGAAGGGAATCAGGGCTTGAAGATAATTGGCTTTTCTGCACAATTCACAAATGTTCCTAGGGATAAATCAGAGGGGTGTGTGTGTGTGTGTGTGTCCACATCCATAGCCCAGATGGCGAGACAGAGTTAAGACTTCCTAAGGAAGGCCCACACGAAAGGGCCAAGGGGAGAAGTGCCAGGAGAGAAGTGGAGGTCAGAGATGGCCTGGGGCTGGAGATAGGGTGGGACCGGCCAGGCTGGGGAGGAACCTGGTCAGGCACCAACAGTTCTGGTCTCTCCCACCACTGAGCCCTAAGAAAATGTCTCTGCTCGCAGGTGAAAGCTGGCAAGGGAGCTGTGTACTGTTTATACACAGTTTGAATATTTAAACTGCCTTTCTTGCCTCTTCAGACCCAGAATCTTCCCCCAAAGCCTCCTGGTCCCGGTAGCCCACTAACTTGAGGCTTAAGGCTGCTTTTGAGGTCTCCGTTCTCTTCCAACCCTCTCTTCTCCCCACCAGGCATTTGCTGGTCCTGATGTCAGTCAGGGACAACATGGGGCCTACCCCCTCGGAAGGGTTCACCACAGCACCTGCCAGTGACTTTGGGGAGATCCACAACTGGAATGAACTGCTCTATTTCTTCAACCACACTTTGCCCGAGTGCCACATGGAGCTCAGGGAGGACACCAAGCAAGTGACCCTCTTTGTCCTCTACCTGGCCATCTTCGTGGTGGGGCTGGTGGAGAACCTCCTGGTGATCTGCGTCAACTGGCGCTGCCTGGGCCGGGCGGGGCTGCTCAACCTCTACATTCTCAACATGGCCATAGCGGACCTGGGCATCGTCCTATCTCTGCCCGTGTGGATGCTGGAGGTCATGCTGGACTACACCTGGCTCTGGGGCAGCTTCTCCTGCCGCTTCACTCACTACTTCTACTTTGCCAACATGTACAGCAGCATCTTCTTCCTGGTGTGCCTCAGTATCGACCGCTACGTCACCCTCACCAACACCTCTCCCTCCTGGCAGCGCCACCAGCACCGGATGCGGCGGGCCGTGTGCGCGGGTGTCTGGGTCCTCTCTGCCGTCATCCCACTGCCCGAGGTGGTGCACATCCAGCTGGTGGAGAGCTCGGAGCCCATGTGCCTCTTCATGGCGCCCTTTGAAACGTACAACACGTGGGCCCTGGTGGTGGCCCTGTCCACCACCGTCCTGGGCTTCGTGCTGCCCTTCCCTCTCATGGTGATCTTCAACGTGCTGACGGCCTGCCGGCTTCGGCAGGCGGGATGGCCAGAGGGCCGGCGCCACTGCCTGCTGGTGTGTGCCTACGTGGCCGTCTTTGCCATCTGCTGGCTGCCCTACCACGTGACCCTGCTGCTGCTCACGCTGCACGGCACCCACGTCTCCCTCCACTGCTACCTGGTCCACCTGCTGTACTTCTTCTACGACATCATTGACTGCTTCTCCATGCTCCACTGCGTCGTCAACCCTATCCTCTACAACTTTCTCAGCCCGAGATTCCGGGACCAGCTGCTGAGTGCTGTGGTCCATTACCTTCCCAAGGTCCGGGCCAGGGGGGACAGACGTGCTTCCTCCCTCTCCTCCTCCTCCACTCAGCACTCCATCGTCATCATCAAGGAGGGCGCCCAGCCCGCCGCAGCAGGCCCCAGCACCACCCAGGCCTGAACTTCTAAGCGCCAACTACCTCGCCCATCCCTGCCCCTCAGCCTCTCCTAGGCAGCTGAGGTAGATCCCAATCTTCTCCACCGGCAAACTAGAAGGCTAGACGTGTAGGTGAGAGATTTTGGGGGGGGGGGGGGGAAGGGTCAGAACACTCATGGTTAATTTTGAGTATGTCCTATAATATTGGGGTGAGAGGAGGAGAGGGGGCCAGGGAGGGGTCGAGAACAAGTCCTCAGTGTTGTACTATTTGTCTCAGTCCTCAGGACTAAAGAAGACACTCAGGAAAAAAAAAAAAGTGAAATAAATAACAGAGACAGCCATGACTCTGGCTCTTTCAAAACTCTGTACTTCCAGCTGGGATAGGCTAAAGAGATGCTCAACAGAGATGCACTCATTTCGGCAATCACCCTGGCCGGAAGGAGTGTGCTCCGCAGGGAGCTCACACAACTTTCCTTTTGTGTTTGTGTGTTGCTGTTCTCCCAGAGAACTATGCAGGCTGTGAGGACAAGAGGTCAGAGGCCAAGGAACCAGGAGGCCTCGGCAGGACGTTTCCTAGCATCCTCCGTGAGATGACAAATGGAGGGGGGTGAAGCAGAGGTCTGGCTCCCCACCCTTCCCACCATCCAGGAAGTGGCTCCATTTCCTTGCTGATACTCTCCCCTTCATCCATCCTGCTTCCCTCCCCCCGAAGCAGAGGAGCCATCCCAGAGTCAGTGCTCCTCACAGCCCACCTGCTCCTGGCTTCAGATCTAAGACATCTCCAGACTTCTAGAAAGAGAGGCTATCAGAAATCCATCCCCATCCCACGCTTTCTCTCCAGATCATAGGAAAATATCAAAGGATGTCCATTCTGGGAGCAGACCTTGGGACAGCCAGCAGCAGGCACTGACAGATGCTCTGTCCCTCAGCCCTTGTCCCCTGCATGGGATGGGGAGGCAGAAATTTTCTGATTCTGTCACAGGGCAGAGTTCTGGTATTCTTACTTTTTAAAAAATGTTTATTTATTCATCTTTGAGACCAAAAGAGTACAAGTAGGGGAGGGGCCGAGAGAGGGGGAGACACAGAAGCCAAAGCAGGCTCTAGGCTCTGCGTTGTCAGCACAGAGCCCGAGGTGGGGCTTGAACTCACAAACTGCGAGATCATGACCTGAGCTGAAGTTGGATGCTTAACCGAGCCACCCAGGGGCCCCGCTCTGGTATTCTTCTAAGTCTGTTCTCACCGCTAAACTTCATTCTCCTTGGCCAGGTCTTTTCATAATTTTCCTGTCCTGCAACTTACTCCTATTCATGCTTGTCCCATAGATAGGAAATGAAGTCTTCTTATTAATAAGTAGGTCTTCTGGGGGCACCTGGTGACTCAGTCGGTTAAGCATCCAACACTTGATCTTGGCTCAGGTCATGATCTCAAGGTTTGTGAGAGTGCAGAGCCTGCTTGGGGTTCTCTCTGCTCCCCCCCTACTCATACTCTCTCTCAGAATAAAAGACAATTTTAAAAATCCTAAAAAAAAAAATTAGGTCTTCTGTAAACAACTCATTTATCAGGGTCCCTGGGTGGCTCAGTCAGTTGAGCTAGGTCATGATCTCACAGTTCGTGGGTTTGAGCCCCACGTCGGGCTCTGTGCTGACAGCTTGGAGCCTGGAGGCTGCTTAGGATTCTGTCTGCTTCTCTCTCTGCCCCTCCCCCACTCACACATTGTCTCTCTCTCTCTCTCTCTCTCTCAAATAAAACATTAAAAAAAAAATCTTTTTTTAAAGACTCATTTATCAGTTAGGGTCTAGGCCCGTGTCCACAAAGGCAAGGCCTAAGAACATGATCCACTGGTTCCAAGTCTCTGGCCTCCTAGTCCTGGCTGTGGAGAATGAAGGGCTTGTGGGCATAATCACTGAGAGCCTCTGTTCTGCTCAAGGGCTCAGTATTTCTGGAATGTTTAACTTGGAACAACCATTCACTGACCCAGAGTGCTCTCTCCTCTGTTCTTAGAAATCTGAAACCATATTCACCAGATGCATGAAACACGTGCTCCAATAGTGTACATACCCGTGCATCAGGAGCACAGAGGGAAATCCCTCTATGATCCTCCTGCTCGTTGGGCCCAAATCTCAAAGGGTCTTAAGTGACAAACAGCTGCTCAGTGGCACAGAGCTGAGGGCTTTTTCAACCGGGAGAGTCCAGGTTGTGACATGGGGTTGCAGTAAGGGTTTAACCCAGTAATACAGAAAATACACTAAAGACCCTCGTCCCTTGTGCTCATATAAAAACCAAGCCAAAATCTGATGCCTACATCACTGCCTCCTCGGACTTGGGCTCCAGAAGCTTCCTAAAGGGAACTTAATTTTACACCGGTCCTATCCCAAGTGACCTCAGAGGCCATCCCCCCATGGTCTCACTCTTCTCACAGATTTCTCTGGCAACCGCTGTCACCCAGGGCAGTATGAATACCTCCTCAGGGCCTCGGGAGGACAGAGAACCAGTGATACTGACCACAGCAAGGCTGCTTGGCTCAGCACTGACTGAGCACCGCTGGGGGCCACGCCTGGCCACTGTGCTGAGACCAAATGAGCCACATCACGCCCCAGCCTCTGAGGTCTATCTCCTTCTCTGTGGAGGTACATTTGTTATCGACCTCGTGAGATTGTGCCAAACCTCCACCTCCTCCCTGATTCTGCCTCTCTCCGCTCCAACATACCATGTCAGTGAATCCGATGGCACTGGCATGACCCTTTGAGGCCAAATCTCTTGTCCAACTAGACATGAGCAAGAGTCCCACTACTCTCTGAGCCAACGGAAGATCCCCTCAGGGAGGTTTCCCCTGGAAAGGTTGGGTTATTGACTTAATTTCCCACTAAAAACAGGTCAATAAGTCAGCCCTGGGGGATTCCAGCTACAGGAAAGGAAGCTGCCACCTGGAAGAATCCTGGCAGCTGCTGAGAAAGCTGCCGCTAACGGGTGCTGGGCTCCAATCTCAACAAGGGACAGTAACCCCAGTCAGTAGGAAAAGAATTCTCGTTTCAAATTTCCTTTTTTTTTTTATTCTAAATAAAAACCACACTTTGTGCCGAACAATGGAATATAAAAGAATCAGATGTACAACGATTTTAGACATCTACTATTTGGGAAAAGAAGTTTACAAAATATACAAAACTTTACAGCAATAGATAGTAAACACTTAAATATTAGGAGGTCAGTACTTATTAATTTAATGGAAGGAAGTTAGACGTCAACAACTCTTCTTGGTTTCTTAAGAGACTTTCGCTAGCAGAGGTGGGAGGGGAGGGCAGACTGGACAGGGGGAGGGGTGTTAAAGAAACATCGAAATCAAAACAGTTTCATTTCCATTCGGGTGTTCAGCTTACGATGCGTGATCACAATGAAATCAATGCTGTGTGCCTGTGCTTCCTGACTCACTCAGTGCAGGACTGAGGCAAAAGGATGCGTGGGGACCTCCAGATGGGCAGACTTCTCCACACAGCCCACTCCCGTGCCAACAAAATCAGTGTCCATCTATAAAAGGATTTGAATTCGCTTCCAAAGATGAGTAGTCTCAAGAATAGGGCACAGCAAGAGGCCAGAAAACAAAGAGTATTCATCAGTAGCAAAACCTGACTGGGGAGAAGGTATTTAAGCCCAAAGGTTTGTCCTGGAGACCAAGGGATGCTGAACAGAAAGGAAGAAAGTCAAAAAGAACTTTTACCCATTTCCTGGTTCTTAGAGGTCACGTGGGCCCAACTCCCACCTCCTTTTTTTCCAGCTAGCCATGAACTATAGAGACCCCCTGGGGCCTTAAAATTTAGGACCAAATACTAAAATACAGCAGCGCTTCCCAGCAGGTGCTGTGGCCATCAGTGAGCCATCACTGAGTGACAGGAGAAGCAGGATACAGATCCCCTCCTCTGGCCACAAGCAGCCTCTGCTGTTTCTTCCAATGTGCCATACAAGTATTACCTTTTTCCCTTAAGAAACAGGTTGGGAACAGCCTCATGCTTGGTTTAATGCTCTACAGTCGCCATCTCGAAATTCTTCATTTTTAAACAAAGGGCTCTGCAAATTACGTAGCTCGTCCTGAGTCAGAACAAGAAAAAGGAAAAAGGGAGAAAAAAAAAAGACATTCAGGGGTCAAAGAGAACCTCAGAACAATACAGCAGACTGCTAAACTGGGCTCCAAGGTGGGGAAGGGGGGGCGGTGGGGAAGGCGGGGGCATGGGGGCAACAAAATCAAATGAACAGAAGGTTGAAAAAAAATAAAAAAACTCAAAAGAAAATGAATACCTTCAACCAGGTATCCCAGATGCCCTCTGCCACAATAGAGAGTTTCAAGTAAAACAGTTCAGAAAAGAGTGAGCTGGAGGCAGCAAACATGAGTCCAAACAGAGGGAGGGGTTAGGTGTGAATATGGGGACAAGCAGAGGAACAGGGTTTGGTCAGTGAGCCTCATGAGCTACTGACCCTGCTACATGTCTAACTGCAGCCAACCGGGCCACCCTGATCAACCACTTGACTCAGGAGGATCAGGGAATGCAGTTTTTTGTTTAGTGTTTCAGGGGCAAAGTTTCAAGGATTTGCTTTTTGGTTACTGGCAAAAAGGGAAAACTTCACAGTTTCAGGTTAAGTATACAGACTACCCAGCATCCACGATGCCCTCCGTTAAGGAAAAGGGTTTCTCCAGCACACTGATCCATTCTCAGCTACCTGGCTGGGTTCCAGTAAGTACCACCTCTCTCAAATCTGACCATTCAAAAATCAGTCCTCATCAACAGTCTGGGAATTACCCAGCCTTGAAAAGCTTAGCAGACACTAGACGGTAGCCTTTTGCACGTTCTCCTTAAATTTCTAATGGTCAGCATTGGGAAGAAAGGGAGAAGCCAACCAGGGGTGAAAAATCTCAGCACTGGGGCACCTGGGTGGCTGTCAGTTGAGCGTCCGGCTCTTGATCTCAGCTCCGGTCACGATCTCCCGGTTCGTGGGTTTGAGCCCCGTCTTGGGCTCTGTGCCGACAGCATGGAGACTGCTTGGGATTCTGTCTCTCCCTCTCGCTGCCCCTCCCCTGCTTGTACTGTACTCTCTCAAAATAAATAAACTTTAAAAAAAAAAAAAAAAAGTCTCAGCACTGCTCTCCTGACAAGAATGACCTGAGGCAACAGGTAACAAGTTGGGTTTAGATGGTGAAAAGTGGCCACTGTACAAATCTCTTCGTGTAACAGTCACCCCACCAGAGAGTCATGCACCCTAACTGAGAGGCTTTATCAACTTAGGGCTAGGGAGAGAGACAGCAAGTCCAATAAGGACGGAGCTTTGGCTTGCCTGTATATCTTAACATAGCTTCCCAAGTTTAGGAAGGATGAGAAAATGTGCAAAAAGGTCCTTCATATAACTTGTTACCCTCAACACAATCCCCAATCTACTCAATCACAGGAAGGAAGAGGGATAAAAGGCCTAGGAATTTAATAGGCCCCAAATTTCTAGAACTTACATCCATTATCTAAAAGGTAATGCAAGAGACCATGTGGAGAGAAAGAAAAGAATTTGCTTGTTTAAAGGCTTGACACCTTCTCCCCTATTCTAGCCCCTGTTTCCCAAATCTCTGGCCAGGACTGTCCCCTGGAATATGGCTACTTGCTGGAGAGAAACTCATTTTCCTGAAGTCACTAATCCAAAAGAGATGCTGGATAATATGTATATAAAAGCAAAAATAAATAAATATTATTGTCCAAAAAGGCTCTGTGAGTGAATTAAAACCACTTGCTTGTGAAACAGCCCGGGGTGCGGCTGAGTCCCACCAAGGGCAGTGTCAGGGCCTCGGCCAGGGACTCCCAGAGCTCGCCTGAGCAGGGTGAGGTAGTATGAGTTACTGAGGTGCTACCTTGTGAATATGCGAGATCCGAGGGCCCTCTCCCTCAAGCCTTCTTTGGGCAGAAACCCCTCAAGCCACTGAGAACGGAGCCAACCAGCCCCAAGGACTGGGCAGACTCCATCACAGCCACCCAGGGAGGGCCTAAACCAGCTGCCCTCCAATAGCGCCCCCTGGTGGCAATGCAATGACAGATCAGGATAAATTCCAGCAGGTCAAAGGTGAGCTGCCAAGGCTCCCGGCCAGTTAGTGTACAAAGTAAACAACGGGTTACCCGACTGGGACAGACAGAGCGCACATCCCGCTACACACCACGTTACCCAGGTCCCTTCAATCCTGAAGGGCTCACAGTCCATCACTCTGCCACCTCATGGGGTCTTCTCATCTACACCACAGGTCAAACACACTTCTAGGTGGGAGACTGGATGTAAATTAAGGCAAGGCTGCTGCTGTCAGAGACATCCCCACCTCTCCACCAGGAAACTCAAGCTCGACGGAGGCCGCCAGATGACAGGTGACTGTATCAAAGTGGCTCCTTGTCCTCTTTACCCCACAGGGAAGGCCTAGCAACCTGGGCTATAACTCCATAAAACCGTATTTCTTTGGAATTGAGGAGAAAGGAGAAACCTCCCTTCCTGTCCATCCCGGCTGCCACTTCTGGCGGCACCGCAGGCCACCTCTTCTGACTGGCAAGGATTCATCCCAAAGCGTTCTGACCTAAATAGAAAGCTTTGTCCCCAGTTTGGATCTAGTTGCCAAAAGATTTTACTGTCCCATCAGCAGATTAGAGTGTCGCAACAAGCAGGCACCTCCATCCCATCTGCCTTTTCCCTGCTGAGGGCTGGGCCGGGAACCTGAGGTGAGCTGCCCTGCTGACTAGTCTTTTCCGAACGACCACATTTCCAAAATCTCTCTCACAGCTGGGTGTCCCAGTTGGAAATCTGGTACTAACACCCACAGTGAAAAGCCCTCTCTCCACCTCCTCTATTCAGTGAGGCCGTTGGTTGGATTGTTAGCAGCATAAAACCTATCAGTAAACTAAAACTTGAGAGGCTCGGAGAGAGGATCTAGTTGACGCCAACTGCCTGACCAGATCCCCAAACCGGCCTCAAAAGAATCAAAAAACACAGCCCTTCCTGGGCAAGAACAGGTAAGGAGGTAAACATGATAGGGCCGTCGCTTCTCAAATACAGTAACAGCTCGTGTGCTCTTTCTTCTTCTTTTCTTCTTTAAACACAGGACAGAACAGAATTCCTAGCAAGGCCAAACTGAAACTCCGGCTGGAGAGGGACCAACAGCCACTAGAAAATCAACGTCCTGGCTGCCGCCTGGGAGCTCCCCCTAGCTCCGCTGGGACCCAGTCAGCTGTCCGGGTTCTTTTCTGCCTCTTTGGAATGGATAATGTACATGAAGGTCTGTTCGATGGTGAAGTCGGGCGGGAGGCTGCCTTTGTGCACGCCGACGTGCTTGCTCATGAGGTTAAGGGTGGAGCTGTAGTGGCCACAGACCGTGCAGCGGTACATGAGGGCCCCCGAGTGCGTCTTCAGGTGGCACTTGATGGTCGAGCGGCCTCGGAAGAACTTGTGGCACACCTTACACTGGTACGGCTTCTCGCCTGTGTGGATCCGCCGGTGGTAGTTGAACTCGCTTGTGTGGGCGAACCTTTTGCCACAGACCTTGCAGCTATACTTGCTATTCCCAGCTTGGCCCTGCAGAGCCAGCTCCTCACTCAGGAACTCCTCTGCGGGCAGCTTCCGCTTCTGGAGAGCTGGGTGCTGTAGCCCAAAGCCAGGACGGGCGTCAAGGCCACTGTTGCACTTGTGCTGGCTGACATGGTAGCGATAGGCGGCCTCCGACTTAAAGCTCTGGCTGCACAAGTGGCAGTGGAAGAGGGCGTCTTCCAGGCTTTGGTGCACGGCCATGTGCTTCTCTAGGAGATGCCAGTCCACAAAGCTGTTCGCACAGACAGAGCAGGAGAAGACTGAAATGCCGAGATGGGACAGAGTGTGCCACATGAGGCTGCAGAGGTTGAGGTGGCGCTGGTCACAGACGCTACAGGCCTGGCCCTTCAGGTTTAGATGGTCCAGGATGTGCCCCCGGACCACGTGGAAATCTTTGGCCAGTGCCTTCCCACAGGCAGCGCATTTCAACTCCGCGGAGGCTGTCCCTGAAAACAAACCCAGCTTCCCAGACAGGGGATCGTTGGGGTGGACAATAATGTTGTTCTCAAATATCCCATCCCGTCGGTGGAGGGTCAGCTGCCACTGCGTAAAGAATTTAGTTTCACACATGTCGCAGGAGAAGAGGAAAATACCAATGTGGGACAGAACGTGGGTCACCCGGGAGTTTCGGTCCTGGAAGTGGGTCTCACAGACCTTGCAGTTGCCTGTCAGCAGGTCCACGTGGTCCCGAGCATGCTGTCGGATCAGCTGAATGTTGGGCTCTAGAACTTTCTTGCACACCTGGCAGGGCATGGCCTTATTCTCTCGGCTGTCACTCTCTCCAAAAGTCAGCTCATCCTCACTGTCGTCACTCAACTCGATCACCTCCTCGGCCGTGCCTGTCTCCTCAGTGGGGTCTTCAAACGGCAAGTCACCATCCCCCAGGTCCTCCAGCTGGAGCTCATCCATCTGTCCAAAGCCTGGATCTTTGGAGTGGTCACTATTGCTCAGACAGGAGTTGGTCCCAGTGGTCATGTCAATTGCATTGTCAGTGGTGAAGAAACTGTTTTTACTGAAGTCTCCATTGCTCTGAACTTTGTATGGCTGGCAGCAGCTGGTGCTGGTTTGGATGCCCATGCTGACAGTGCCTAGG